>NC_064287.1:25468339-25508740 GCF_019186545.1 Solanum stenotomum
GTAGCCGGACCAAGGTGCGGGGTGAAATTCTCTAGATGCCGGACCAAGGATTTAGAGATACCTAACTTATCACTTTGCATGTAATACACTAGAAAAGGATTGCTATTACTAGGATTACTGCGTTATGAGATTATGGGGAACACGTATACCCTAGTTATTTCTCTTATCTTGATAACAACCAAAGTTGAGTTTAATTATTGATTACAATATTACTTATTACTATTTGTTTTACACAAGCACAAACCCCCCTTTTTATTACCTGTTTCTGGAAATAATTTGACTAATCGAATATAGTTGTCGGTTAAAAGTAAAGTCTAAACCATTTTCCTCGTGGGATCGATCCCAACCTACAAGTTGGGTTCTTTACTTGATAACGATCGCTTATGCTTCTGAAAGGAGGTGTAATTTGAGCGTATCTATAACCTAGACCGAACCCATGATCCTAAGGTGCAGCTAGGGCTTTTTCCACCATTAATTGCAGGTCAAAACCTTTTTCCCAATAATAATTACCCAAGAACCCAAGCTCTATGGATCGAAAAACGGATTAGGGGAGTTAAAACCTTACCTTTAGCACCAAATTTAGTGGAAAACTACCAAGAAATCGTCTGGGGTCGTCTCTTAACTCTTTAGAATGAAGTTTGCAAAATAATGATGTTTTTGGGTTTGCTTCCGACTTAGGTCGTGACTGTCCCGCCACAGCGTCTTGCACATAACCAGTGAGATAAATTAAGAGTTTCATGCCCTTCTTTCACAACACACCTTCATCCCATTACACTCATAAGCTACCCTCTCACGCTAAGATCAGTTTTCGAGAGTTCTACTCGCCCGAATTTGGTTTCGTAAAGTCGTACAGGTTCCTTAACGTCTTAGCTATCTATTCATATGATCAAATTCATAATTAGATCTCTAATTCATTACCAGATCTCTCTAGACCTCACTGACTCCGATTTTGTCCAAATCTGGACTAGGCTAGGAATTCTCAAGTTACTATCAAAAAGTTGGTTGGCCCAAACATTTTTTCGTTGACTTTTCCATAACGACGAAAATCAGGTCGTTACAATAGATACAAATTTACCCATCACTCGTCCCCAAGTGACAAACTAGGAGAAAGGGCTAAAGCAAGAGTAGAGTAGTATTTGAATCGTCGAATAGCTGGGGATACTTGTCCCGCATACTTTTTCTGTCGACTCTGGGCTGCTAAAAGCTTAGGTTGGATGCTTCTCTCCTTATCTTGAACGTTTTTCACCAAATCAACCCCCCAAGGATTTTAGATCTCCAACCTCAAATCAACCAATTGAATACCTACACATCCTCCCATACAATGCCTTAATGAAGTCATCTCAATACTCACGTGATAAATATTGTTGTATGTAAACTTAACTAAAACCAAAAATGGTTCCCAACATACACTAAAGTTAATCGTACACACATCTGCACAAGTTATCAAGGACCTTGACAGAATCATCCAGACGAATCCTTTAGCACTTAAGCATGATAAAATTCAAAATCAATACTCTCTACGATTAGAAGTGAACCTGAACCAACCAACACACATTCATAATACGCAACAATCATAGTTCTTAACAACATCTCCATCCCACAACATAAATTTCCATTAGCTTAAGTTACAAAAAATTGGTTTTTAGACATCAGATAGTCATTGAAGGATATGCCCAAGCATACAAACCCTGTAACAACACTATCGAAATGCTAGATTTAATAATTGTGATTGTAGATTGCCCTTAAGAACAGTAGAATTGGACTCAATGATCCCCACATTCAACCACACATAATCGTTACATGACTTCGACGATAAGATGAATATTAAGATTGTCGGACAACCATAATTACACATGGTAGATCTTCTATGAACTCTCATAAGCAAGGTGGTAAAAGTAGAACCACTTAAATTTTTTAACAACTCAAGACAACACCAACTATGCCATCTGAAATAACCAAGTCTTCCCAATCATCCCACTCAACCAAGAGAACATCACAGGATTGGTACCCTGATCTGCCATTAGGGATCCACCCATAAAAGTGAAAGCACACGTGATCATAGCTAGTGATAATACTCACCAACGTGTACAAAACGAAATAGATGATCACGTAAGAATTTTATGAAATAAAATTAAAGGTTTTCCTTTGAAGAGTCAATACCAGTCCTTACCATTGAGTTGACTCCACATACTCTTCACATCATTCCACTGAAGTCCCACTCTCAATACTAACAACCATCATGAACACTCCGACCATTTACCTTACTATAAACCCACACTTTTAAATGAAAACCTTTCTTAGGTACTTAACAATTAACAATAATAATTTTTTTGACTCAACCTAGGTGTAAGTGCTTTCAAATGCTCAATACCAGATACAATTGATCATTTCCCACATTGCCAATTCATATCTTGACAAATATACCACAACGAATGTAAACTTATAATGAAAAATATGAATTGTAAATTCAACTGTATAACACAATCCCCTTATCTATCAACATTAGCTTGTACCTTGAAGATTTTTATGAATTCATGGATCTTCGCTTATCATTGATCGCGTCTCCATCGATCTTACAATATCCTTCGCTAAAAATTCCATCATACTCATTATTAAACTCAAAAACAAAACCAAAGCACTTATCATCACACTCAAACTAATGTCTTTACACTCCTTTCTCAATAGTTTTTAACCAATTTGATGGACCCGTGACACTATTATCATAGCCACAACAAAACGAATGAAATTACGCATCTCTGAACCCAATTATTTACCCCTCTAAAGATACCTCTTTACCCTTTGCAATCAAATAAAAATATTCTTGCTCTCGCCTCTCTCTAAAGGTTGTACTGCATCCCACTATTTTTCTTCATCATGAATTTAGATCGTTTAAATTCTATTCGAGTGGTGTCCAACCATCTCTTAAAACTTTCCATACAACCACGTTACACACCAAATATTAGAAAACTACAACCTTAGTTACTCGCAAGTCTTAATTACTATACAAAAATTCGCTTAACTAACAATTTTATTATATAGTTTCATCCCGTCACAATCCATCACAAACTCTTATTACCATTATGCTCAGTCTGCCTTGACTATTACTACGAAGTCAACCTTTTCATCAACACGACGCCTTAAACTCAGGTAAACTCATCAAATTCAAAGGACTAACCCAATTTTATACGCACTTTCTTACAAATACTTCAATTTCCTTCCCCAAAGTATACTCAATGGGACTTTCTTTATCCATAAGCTTATCATTCCGTTATCAATCCACTCCTTTATGGCTTAAGATAAAATCACCAGTCCTCATACTACCATCCTTCTTCTTAACAAACAAGATATGAGCACCCCATGGGGAAACACTAGGACGGATGAAACCTTTATCATGAAGCTCCTGGATTTGAGCTTTAAGCTTTCTCAATTCTACCGGAGCCATGCAATAAGGATGGATGGAAATGTGGCAAGTATCCTATTCCAAGTCAATGCAGAAATCTATATTTCTATTTGGATGCATACCAAGTAAATCAGTAGGAAACACTTCTCTAAATTCTGACACCATAGGAAATAGACTCAATAGAGGGAGACTCAACCTCAACATCCCGAATATGAGCCAATTACGCCAAACAATCCTGCCCCACCAATTTCCTACCCCGCACGAAAGATATGACCTTAGCTTACTTAGGCTCGTACCCCCTTCTCACTCTAACCTTTCCCTACCCGAGATTTCTAGAGTTACCGCCTTAGCATTACTATTAAGCACAGAATATTAATAGGGGGACAACCAATTCATGCCTAAGATTATATCAAGTCAGTCATATCCAACATAACCAAATCAACCCAAATCCGAAATCCATAACACAACAAAACAACACGATATATATGGGTGACTATGACTGACTCTTCAACTGGGGTAGAAACATGGATGGGGGCATCAAGTATATCCCAAATCATATCAAATTCTGAGGCAAATCGCACGAACACGTAAGAATAAGTAGAACCCAGATCAAACAATACATTAGCTATCCGATCACAAATAATAATAGTACTTGTGATCAGTGCATCAGACCCTCAGCCTCGATCTTGTCGAGAAAAACATAAATCTGATCCCTATCATCTTGACGGGCAATCTCCTTGCTTACTGCGCTGCTCCTCTACCCATATTACCATTTCCCCAGCCTCCACGGTCTCACTGATTTCCTCCTCATATGCCTAGGTTCTTCACATTTTTAACACACTTAATAACTTAACCAAGTAAACATCGCCGCTATTGGAGCAGTCGTATCCTGACCCTTCTTGATATATAATCAATCCATGAATTCGTAGTATAACTTCTAACCTCAATTGACATAACTTAATTTCATCATTTGCTGAACAACCCATACATGTTATGACAATAATATTAAATGCATTTTCCAAAGTAATGGTGTTCATTATCTAGCCGTCCCTTACCAAAACTTCTAGAAATGTTGTCACCTATAAACTTGAATATGCAAATCTGACCCTAATCCCTTCACAAGCAACAATAGTAGCTAGCTGATGAGTCCACAAATTAGACTCATTTAGGGTTATATTTTAATAGGAATTGTGTCCTCAAATGCTTATTTTATCTCAATATTTGATGAAAACCCTTAAGTTTCAGGTATTTGAAGTTTTAAGGAAAGCATGGACACTACGTCACAAAAAGGAATAAAAAGGCTAAAAAGAACGAAGAAATGAAGGCCTGAGGATCGCCGAGTCCACTTGGTGAGTCGCTGAAGGGTCTTACTTTGCCTTTTGTTCCAGTATGCTGAGCCCTGAAAAAAAGGATCAAGTCGGCGAAAAAAGAGAGTAGTCGGCACATCGCCGAGCAGTTCCGCGAAGCAGTACCATGCCGCCCAATGACCCAGAGCACAACGATGCTGAAGGCTGGTGCAAGACGGTGATGAACTACACCAAAGGGCAAAGCACCGAGTCAATCGACGATTCTTACTAACGACACCGAACGATCCGCCGCAACACAAATTTGTGAAAACTATAAACACTAGTTAGAGTTTTAGTTTTAGGGTGGAACAATTATTATTATTTTCACTTAGAGTCGAACAATTGTGATAATTTTCATATAGAATAGTACTTTTTGATATTTTTGCTCTAAGTTTGAGGGGTTTTGAAGACTTAAAGAAGAAGAGGGTTTCATCTCCAAGGATTTGGACTTGGGTCTCTTGGATTCTTCATTCTTGGCCAGTAGCAAGACTTAAATCTTCATACATATTTGAATGCAAGCTCATTTAGGTATTAAGTTCTATCTCTTGATGTGTGGCTAAAACCCCTAATTCTTGGGGTGTGATTTAGCGAATATGGGTTAAGATAATTATTGGGTCTTTCTCGTTGATAGTTTAATTGTGATTTTGTTTAGTAGTTGAGGATGAATTTAATGAATTTGTAGTTGTAAATACAAGTTTATTTATGTGTTTTTGACTTGCTCGAGAGAGAGAGGTCGTAAAACTAAAACTACTAAATTGATGGCCAGTGTGAGTGGGTCGACATGAGGTTGAGCTCGAGAGAGTGAACCCTAGTCCCATATCCACACACTCAACTCGAGAGAGTGAGTGCGTTAAGGAGTAGGCTGGTCTTCATGCGGCAAGTAGGTGTCCGAGAGGAACGCATTTGAAATGGGGTAAGTTGCTCGAGAGAGAGCTTATTCCCCTTAAAGTCTAGCCAAGGCACAATTATTCTATGAATCTTCTATCGAAAGCATGTACCCAATAATCTAGCTTAACCCGTATTCCCGTCACATCCCAAGGATACCCTATAATTACTTAGAAAACCTTGTTGATTTTGCTATTTTTACTTACTCGTGACAAAACCCCATTGTTAATTGACACTCTTGTGTCCCCTTTAATTTACAATGTTCTTAATCGTTAATGTCTTTAGTTACGACTAGTTAGAACTAAATTTTATTTCTCTATTAATTCTCAAAAATACTCCCTTGGGAACAATCCCAACCCTTGGTTGGGTATTTATACTATTGCACTATCGTAGACACTTACATCAGAAGTTGTGTCCTTGATTACGCAAACATTAAAATGGCGCTGCTGCCGAAGAGTGGTGTTATTTGAGAATTTTTAGATTAGTAGAATTTTTGTTCTTATTAGTTGTAGTCTACTTACCTAATTTTTAATTTTGTTTTGTTTGCTATGTGAATATTTCAGAAAGCATGAGTGTTAATGATAGCAACGGTAGCCAGGTAGGCCACCAAGATGACATCGGAAATCTCAATGATGTCCAAGAGCCTAATATCAATGGCCCCCATCTCATGGGAGGTGTTGGAGCCATCCGTTTACCCCAACCGAGGGAAATGCAGTGTTTCACATAACAAGCACTATGTTGCAACTTTTGCAACTAAAGGACTTTTCAGTGGACTGGCTCATGAGGATTCTCACGAGCATCTTTGAAAGTTTGTAGATGTGTGCGGACCATTCTCGTTCAAAAACATCTCTCAGGAGTCTGTACGATTAAGGCTATTCCCTTTCATGTTGATGGGAGAGGCGTGCAAATGGCTAGCCGAGCTACCACGTGAATCTATTACTTCTTGGGGGAGTTGGTAACCACATTTCAAGTGCGATTTTTCCCTCCTTCAAAGATGATGTCACTGAGGGATAGCATCCAGAGCTTTAAACTTCTAGAAGGAGAGCCTCTGCACGAAACTTGGCTGCGATTTAGAAAATTGGTGCTACAATGCCAAACTCATGGTTTGCCCGATAATGTCTTGCTACAGTACTTTTATCGAAGCCTGGATTCGGTGAATAAAGGTGTCACTGATCAACTTTCACTTGGAGGCCTGATGCAGCAACCGTATGCAGTAGCAGCCCAGCTTTTAGATGGCATGATGACCATCAATAGGGTATGGTACACCCGTGAAGACCAAGTCTCCCCTCTCACATTCAAACTATCCAAGGAGCAGATGGACAAAGATAATGAGAGAGACCAAAACATGGCCAAGATCATGACACAACTTGATATTTTATCCAAAAATGTCATGGGGGTTGGTGCTCGTGGTGTCAATGTTTTTGGGGTCGGGTGCGCAAATCTCGAGGAGGAAAATTTCGAAGCCTTATATAATGAGGAGGTGAACTTCCTAGCCAACCAAGGTGGTGGTTATCGTCAAACTACCCAAGGCAGGGTGGTAACCAAGGTTGGGCTAGAGATAAAGGATGGAATGATTGTGAATGGAGAGACTAAAATCTTAATTGGAAGGATGGGGAGAAGGACAGATATGTGCCTCCCCACGAGCGAAAAAAGCCAAAGGATTCAGAGGGTGGTAGGTCTGAGGATACGCGAAAGCATATCCTCAACAAAGTTGAAGGGTCAGACAAAATGCTGAAAGGCATGAAAGAAGATGTTTCTACCCTTAACCAGACTATTACCTCCCATTCTATTTCAATCAAGCAATTGGAGACCCAAATGGGTCATATATCGTCTCACCTCAATCTGACACAGCAAGGGGGTTTTCCTAGTGATACTATGGCTAACCCCAAGAGTGAGGTTTGAAGGTGGACTTGTGTCGTGCCACGACGTTAATTAAGGCGCTATTTAGGAGGCAACCTAAATAATGTCGTGCCACGACTTTAATTGTTTTCTTATTTCTTAGTAAAATAATGTTGTGCTGATTGTGCAAATGGAAGTGTGGAGAGTGAACGAAAAGTGCAAATTGGCGAGCAACAGGTCCAATCAGCGAGTCGCTGAATGGTTCGGCAACTCAGAACTAGACCGCCATTAGACTCAATGCCATATTGCATTGGAGTCTGTTAAACACGGCGATCATAGGAAATTATTGGCGAACCGCCTACCATGTCGGCGATCCCGACAGAGACCACCGTTTGGACCCCCCATAAAACAGAGGTCCTCTAAATGTCAGTGAAGAAGCTAAACAGTCGGCGTTCTGCCGAGTGAGTAGGCGAGCTGGACTAATGTCACCGAATGGGCGAGAACTGGACGGTTTTTGCAAGCCAGAGGTTTAAAAGTTTCAACTTCATTCACTTTCCTTCACTTTTTATCTGCCCAAACTCACACTTGCACTCTATTTTCAATATCCCTGCACTTTGAGAGTGTTTTAGTTGTTGATTTGTGTTTGAGATTTTGATTACATTGCTGCCTAGCAAATCAATTCATTTTAGTCAACACAAAAGAAATGGCTAGACCAAAAGTAGCGGGAAGAGATATGCCACCCCGACAAACAAGAGCGAAAAATTTCAGGAAAAATACTAAGGCAACAAATCCCCCCAAAATGGATAATGAGGGCAAGAAGCCTAGTGCCAACAAGGGAACAAATCCCCGAGACCCCACTATTCCCTCGTGGAAACGTGGATTCTTCACAACCATCCACTCCTTTTTGGCGCCTCATGACTTGGACAATTTTAATAAGTCAACTGTCGTTGAATCTTCTGAAGAAGCTTCAGGGGCCATTATCAAATTCCAAGCTAACACATCGGGCAATGATGCCCAGACATATAGAGCGACAGTGTAGACAGGATTTCTACCTCCGTCTCTGTCTTTCTTTATTTTTAAAGTCTAGATATTCTGTCATTTGCATTTGAGGACAAATTGCTTTTATTTGTGGTGGGGTGAGGCCCACTTTTTGTGTGTTATTTGTGACTCGTGTTTTCACTTATATATTTGGGCTTTGAGCTATCATTGTGTTAAATACTATTTTCTGTGGATGTTTGAGATTACGACTCTTTTTGTTTTAAATTGCAAAACAATTTTGACCGTTCCAAATTTTTTTGAAGTTTTCACACATTTTTGCCACCTCACATGTGTTGAATGTCACTGTTCTTTTGCAAAAAATTGAGTCTTGGTTTCGATCAATACCGATGGCTTGAATAGTGCTTACAATCGAACGAACATGAATGTACGACTACGATGAGGCCAAATGAAGTTGCATAGACAATATGTGAACTCTTTGCATCTCGTTATGACTAGCCTTGTATCAAATTGATTCTCTTGTGATGATCATTGCACACTAGCGAAAGTGTGGAGTCTTGTTTAACTTATAGTGTCAATGCCTAGTGTGATGAGCTTACATGTGAAATATGCATGATAGATCCTAGAATTTGTCCCGTTGGTCCAGTCATGATGTTATCTCATGATACGATCTTAGGCAACTTCGAAGAGTGTGAACCAATTTGACATATACCTCTTTTGTGACCTACCTTGTAAGTGTGTGATTCTCTCTTGAACACCCCTTGAGCCTTACCTTTTGTTGGAAGAAACTTGATGAAAACTAGACCTTTCTTAATCCATCACCCATAATCCTCATGAAGTTGTGGTTAGTTTGAATAGCCAACTTAGGCCAAAAGCCTAAGTTGGGGGTGTGGTGAAAAGAGAAGGCAAATCAAGAAGTGAAAGAAAGTCCCTCCTACCCATGGTTTTGAGGAAAACGGAACCCTTCCATATAAAAAAAAAGAAGACAGAAAGAAAAAGAAAAAGAATGAAAAAGAAAAGTTGTGGAATAAAGTTGAAAAAGGAAACGGGCTTTCCAAACAATTCTTAAAAACTAAATAATAGGATGACTTATAAGCACTAATGAAAATGATGAAGAAGAAAGGAAAGGAAGTGTTGTGAGCACCACATCTCATGAGGATGAAAGTCACCGAGCCTAAATGACCATACCTTTGAACTCAGCCCCATTACAAGCCTTGAAAAGACCTTTTTGATCTTTAGTGAGCTGAAACAAATGTTGATTGGAAAATACAGGCAAACTATGGGTGAAATTATGCATTGCGTTCTTCTTTGTGAGTGTGAGCGTTGCATCTGATTCCAAAGCTTTAAACTGTGAAACCATTGTGTGAATATGGAATCATTCCTTATGTGAGGGCATTTGAACACTATAGTTGAGCTTGAACTTGCATTTGAAGCAAGTATTGTGAGCATGAGATTTGTTGATATTGGTGAGTCACAACTTGAATCTTTGAGTGCACATTTGATCTTTGCATAAGTAAATTGAGTCTTGTTGTGTGCATTCATGATTGAGTCTTGTGTAGCACTGTTCGAGACACCCTTTTTAGACTGCTGAACTTGAGTTTGCTTGAGGACAAGAAAAAGTTTTAGTTGGGGTGCTGATGAGTCCACAAATTGGACTCATTCAGGGCTATATTTTAATAGAAATTGTGTCCTCAAATTCTTATTTTATCTCAATATCTGATGAAAACCCTTAAGTTTCAGGTATTTGAAGTTTTAAGGAAAGCATGGACACTATGTCGCAAAAAGGAACGAAAAGGCTGAAAAGAACGAAGAAATAAAGGCTTGAGGATCACTGAGTCCACTTGGTGAGTCGCCGAAGGGTCTTACTTCGCCTTTTGTTCCAGTATGCCACTACAAGAAAATAGGCCTCTAACGAGGGGAATTGTAGTCGTTAAATGTCTAAATTCGGTCGTTATAAGTCAATAGCGACTGGTAAATATTCGGTCGTCACCGGTCGTTAAAAGTTAACGACCGGATTCTAATCTGGTCATTAAAGATCCTTTAGGGACGACATAAATTCTGGTCGTTATAAGTGATTTTTTGCTACAAGATTTGCCATTCGCTAATTTGTCGTCCCGTCGTTAAAAGAGCTTTTAGTAACTGAAATTCCCTTCGTTTATTATATGTTATTTTAAGTCACATGTTCTTTTACTAATGCTCATTTAACTATTTGTGAAACTTTTCGTTAAAGAATTGTAACAATCAAATTTCCCTATGCTAAAGTAAAATTTCAACAAATATAAAAACCAAAATAACACATCCAAAAGTAAATTAAATAATTAATATTCATAAATAAATTCATTGTTAATACAATGAAATATGCCAATCCACATCGTATAACATCATTTTTATGACTGCCTAAAAGAGAGAAACAATGAACTATATAACATATTATGTACATAAAATCCTTGTACAACTTGCTCTGCACGCACAGGTTCATCAAATTTTATTTTTTTTATCTGTAAAGGAAAAGTTTACATTAGTTTAGTAGAATAAAATTTTGGATGCAATAGTTCAAAGGAATTGAATAAAGAAATTTTTTTATAAATTATACTAGCATATGCCAATAACATGACAGCAACAAGTCACCAACAAACTTAGGAGGGCCATTTTAAGCACTGCCAAAGAACAAAAATGAAACCAACTGAGTACTGACATATGATACAATTTGCTTCACATAGCAGAAGTCATTAAAATGGTGTCAAATTGATTTCAAATATCAACTTAATGAGACAATAGAAAGCAAATACAAAATCTATAGTTTCTCACATAGGGGTTCTGGGGGGTTACATGAAACATAGTTAATCCCAGGAGTTTATCCATAGTGATCATAGAACTGAAATATAGATAAATAATAAGCAATAAGTAACTGTAAAAGAAAATTTAGTAACCACCTAATGATTTAGCGGTTTCCAAAGGAGGTCAAAATCAACAATAATAACGATCTGACAAACATATACAACTTATTAATTATCAACATCTTCCGCAGATGGCACATTGGTATATTGCCTAAATGGTAACTGGTGGATCTGTTACAAGGTATGACACTACTGGTTTAGAAAGAACCTAATGAAACAGGAAGAGTCAGTCAACTAAAGAAACTACAAAAAACAATTGAAAAAATTTATGATAGTTTCAGCAGTACAGTTGGGCAACTACAAGAACCTAACTTCTACTCAAACGACTTTTATTGAGTATAATACATTTTTACACCTTATATTACAAAACATATGTTCAATTAGTTGTATGCCGAGGAACTTGTATTTAAAAAAATCATAAACATTTCACTTTGTTGCACAAATAGTGCTAAAGCATAAGTACCTTCATCTATGTGTTGGTCACAAAGAAAGCTTCTGATAGAATGTTTTTTGAGACTTCCACCTTCACTGGGAGTCACAAAATGTGAAAAAGAAGGTATCTGACTATCTTCTCGGTCATTTGATGCATTCTATGGTTTACCTGGAGAAGTTTTCTTCGTGAATTCTTTCTTATGTTCCTGTCTATGGGTCCCTTGAAGCATCATGTGATTGAACGGGAGGAAATCCCTCAATGACTTCTTTCTTCTACTCCCAATCATCATCAATATTTTCTTCCGAATCAACAAGCAACGGGATACATAAGTAATATTTTATATTCAAAACTGGACCCATAATTAAAAACCAAAAAAATATTATAAGTGCAACTACTTTGGGGTCTAATTAAAATAATTACACAAGTGTCCATGCTATGTTCCTCAATCCAAATACCTAGAAAACAAGGATTTTCCATCAGTTATTGGCATAATATAAGCATTTGAGGACACTAAATCTATCCAAATAAAGCCCTAAATGAGTCCAAATCATGGACTCATCAACACCCCGAACTTAAAATTTTGCTTGTCCTCAAGTAAAACTCAATTTCAGCAGTTCAAAAAGGATGTCTCAAACAGTGCTACAAAAGACTCAATCATGAATGGACACAAAAAAACTCAACTTACTCATGCAGGGATCAATTGTGCACTCAAAGATTCTAGTTGTGACTCACCATTATCAAAGATTCTCAAGCTCACAACACTTGCTTCAAATGCAAGTTCAAGCTCAACAAAGGTACTCAAATACCCTCACACAAAGAATGATTCCATATTTATATACAATGGTTCAACAACTTATAGCTCCAGAATCACAATCAACACTCACACTCAAAAAGATAAACACAATGCATGACTTCACCCATAGGTTCGCCCTTATTTTCCAACCAAAAATTATTTCAGCTCACTCAAGATTAAAAGGTCTTTTCAAGGCTTGTAACGGGGCTGAGTGCAAATGTATGATCATTTAGGCTCAATGGTTGTAATCCTCATGAAATGTAGTATGAAAAAATCTTTCTTCCCTTTTCTTCATCATTTTTCACTCATGTTCAAAAGTCACTCTATTATTCACTTTCCATGGACTGTTGGACACCCCATTTTTTTTTGCATTTTCACAACTTTATTCCACAACATTTTCATTATTATTTTTTTCATTTTTTCTCTTCTTTTCTTTTTGTTTTTTTTTTTGTATGGAAGGGGCTCCATGTTTTCTCAAAACCATGGGTCAAAGGGGACTTCTTTGCATTTCTTGATTTACCTTCTCTTTTCAACACACCCCCAACTTAGGCTTTTGGCGTAAGTTGGCTATTCAAACAAACCACAAATCATGAGGATTATGGGTAATGGATAAAGAAAGGTCACAATTTCATCAAGTTTCTTCCAAGAAAAGGTTAAAGATCAAAAAGTGTTCAGGCAAAGTTCACACACTCACAAGGTAGGCCACAAAAGAGGTATAATATCAAATTGTTTCACACTCTTCAAAGTTGCCTAAGATCATCTCAAGAGCTTGCATCACGTAGTCAACCGGACCAACGGGGCAAATTCTAGGTGTCATCACAGATGGTTCACGGTAAGCTCATCACACAAGGTATTGACACCAATATCAAACAAGACTCCACAATTTTGCTAGTTTGCAACGTTCATCACAAGAGACTCATTCGATAACCGGCTAGTCACAATGAGATGCAAAAAGTTCACATATTGTCTATGCAGCTTCATTTGGCCTCATCGTAGCCGCACATTCAATTTTGTTTGATTATGAGCACTATTAAAGTCATCGGTATTTATCAAGACTGATACTCAAATTTGCAAGAGAACAACCACATTCAAACACAAACAAGAAGTGGGACAATATTTTTCGGAATGGTCCCAAAAATCTTTTATAATTAAAACAAGGAGCCACAATCTCAATCATCCACAAAAATAGTCACAATTAATAGCTCAAAAACCCAATATATAAACAGAACAATAGTCACAAAAGGTGGGCCCCATCCCACCATAAAACAAAAGCTATTTGTCCTCAAATGCAAACAATAAAATATCTAAAAGTGAACAAAAATAATATAGAGAGGAAGGTAAAATGAATCTTGTCTACACAGTCGCTCCATCTGTCGGGGCATTAGTGCACGATGTAGTGCTTTGATCTTGGGCATCAGTGCCCAAAGTCAGAACCACAGTATCACCAGCTCCACTCGAGCCTGCCTTGGATGTCTCTGTCAGCGATGTCTGGATCATCGATTGTATAATCGTCTTTTCTAGATCTGGCAGGTCTCCATAAATTCTCTCCTCCCTCACATCAATCTACTCTTCATCGGTCTCCACCTCTGACTCATTAGCTGGTATGTCATCCATTTGTACAACTCTGGTGGTAGTCGAAGGAATCTCAGATTTAGCAGAAGCATTCTCTATCAAAGCTACTTCAAATAAGGTGGTGAAGTGTGTAGATTTGAGATAGTCCACATCCTTCCTCATATCTGCCACCTCGGCTCTCAAAGCCGTCACCTCAGAAGACTCCCCCTATCTACTCTCACAAGTCGTGATTCTCGTAGTCAAATCATCAACAAAATCCCAGAGGGGGGTCAGAGCAGCTAAAATAACAGCCTCTATCATCCATGGCACAACATCCTCCAATCTAGTAGCCTTCACATTAGCAGAATGGGCTAAGTGCCCCATCTTCAGGATCATAACCTGAGTAATCTTGGTGGGTTAGGAAGAGGTAGAAGCACCCGGAGACTGTGAAGAAAAAGTAGGAACAGAAATACCTGAAGGCCCGGAGGCCGGAGTAGGCAAAGATGCCTCTGCAGGTATCGAATCAATGTCCACCTTCGGGGGTGTATCCACCGGAGCTGCTCTCCTCCTGTCGGCCTCCTCTCATGTGTACTCGGCCTCAATACGTCGGATGTCAGTAGAGGAAGAAGGGGTAACCTTAATATCTCTCATATCATCCCGGGGCACTCTAGCACTCCGGCATAACTTTGTGATCAAGACTGAGAATGGCAAGGAGGTCTGACTCTGCTTGGCCCTCATTTCCATCTCTTGTTCTATGAGGAGTCCCAGGTTGATGCTCTTCCGGGATATGTTCGACCCAAGGCAGGCCACCTTAGGGTGGCGTAGAATGGACTCGTTCTGGGAGGGCATGATGGTGCTGCTAATGAAGCCAAACCAGAACTGAGCCGCAATACTCAGATCCCTCTTCTCTATGGGGATCCCTACCTCGATCCACCTTGAGGTGGTATCGGAAATCAATGGATCAAGCCATCCCTTACAGTCATCCAAGGACTGAGTAGTAGGCAAGCCCTCATATGCTACTGTAGCTCCTAGACCCCTACCAAGTATGGTATTAATATACTCGCTACTGTACCCGACTTCCTTACTCCGGACCATGACTGACTCAACAGGTCTGAACTCACTGGCCTTCTTCTTCCTCTTAGGTACCAGATCACCATATATTGAGTAAAATTCCCAGACCCCTGTAGGAATGTACGGGCCTCGGGCCTGGTGAACTACTCAAATCGGTGGAAATGGAGGGTATCCCTCACCCCGGAGTATCTTCCCTTAAGGCCCTCTATAGATAACAACTTATCCTCGAGGATAGTTCGCAATCCATCAGCTTTTAGTCTTTTGAGAAGTCTGGGATGAGGGATTACTGGTGGCACTGGAGCTATAGAGGGTGCCGGAGCTGACACTGAATCTGCTGGGATGGAGGCTGAAGGGACTTTAGCTGAGTCAGGGCGAGATCTAGCACGGATCTCAGCCCACTAGAACAGTAAGGGCTAGTCATCCTAAGGCTCAGTAATGCAGCCCGGGAGTCAGCAGACACTTTTTCCTTGTTAGAGGTGTGCTCTGGAATTTCAGATACAGGCCTCTTGCCTTTGCCCTTGCCTCCCATTGGAGGCCCTGTTCTTCCATTTTTAGGAGGATTTGCTCCCCCTTCATTTATCATAATACCTCGTGTACTTTTGCGGGGTGGCATGTCGATTTTGTCCTTGCCATATCTTCAAGTTAGAAGTGATACAAGCAAAAGCACAAAAGAAAAGATTGAAGAAAGACTCGTCGAACCAGTCAGCGAGTCATCGAATCTCTTTGGTACAAAAATTCCGAGAAAAATGGCATGTCAGTGATAGGATGGGCCTTTTGGTGAATCGCCGACAGCATTCGATGAGCATGGATTAGCCCGCCAAAATTAACAGTGCTTTTAGGGATTAGGGGTGCAGACAAAGGGCGAATCTTTCGGCAAATCACCGAGTACACTCGGCGAACTCAGGCATCTCGCCAAAAGTTACAGAACCTTTTTTCAAGATTAAGCAACAAATTAAAGGCGATAATGGGTGATTCGGAGAACCGCCGAGTGGTTCAGCAAGCTCGACCCAGCTTGCCAAATGACCCAACGTGCCTATTTTCAACCCAACTTCCCAAATTCAACCACGCAGCCCTCGAAAACAAAATCAAAACATGCACTCTTACAATTAAGCTAAGACCCATTACACCCATTCCCCCGGGATACTCAGACTTCTCCCGATTTGGTCGAATTTGGCCATTTGATGACTTTTGCCCTTAAGAATGATGCCAACCGCTCCATCATTGGGCAAATTACATCATTTGGCACAAATGTGGGTTACTTAGACTTTACCCGACTAGACCCAACAACATGCAAGAACAACCCCATAATTTTAATGAATTTTAAAGCACAAAAAGCTCAAGAATTGAACAATATAGGCATTCTAGGAACGATATTCAAATTAACAAAGGCACACACATACACAATTACGATCAGAGAGGCACAACACACATCACTAAGACAAGATCAATTGCAAATGAGTAAAAAATGCTAAAAATGAATTTGGGGTTCGGAAAACCAACCTTAGATGCCGAATAAATACTTTGAAATGCTAGGCAGCAAAGAAATCCAACTTTGAACACAAATTCAACGACTAAAATATGATAACAATGCAAAAATACGGAATACTATATTGCAGGTGTGAGTTTGGTAAGTTCAAAAGTGAGGGAAAGTGAAAGAGTTTGAGAGTTTAAACCTTTGGCCTTTAAAAACCGTCCAGTTCTCGCCCATTCGGCGACATTAGTATTGCTGGCCGACCCACTCGGCGACACGCCGAGTGGGTACTTATCTCGCCGAGTTTTACAGGACCTCCAATTAATGTGGGGGTCCAAATAGCGGACTAGGTCATGATCACCAACCCGGTTGGTGATTCGCCAAGTAGCTCCTGGGCTCGCCGAGTTTTACAGACTCCAATTTAAAATTTTCTTGAGTCCAACGACGGTCCAAGTCGGGCTCACTGACCTCTTCGGTGAGTCACCGACTGGACTTTTACTCGCCAATCTTCTCTTTTCAAACACATTCTACACTTCAATCTACAAAATCAACACGTGATTATTTCTAAAACAAAAATAATGCGATAAACACTTGGGTTGCCTCCTAAGAAACGTCGTAGTTAACGTCATGCCACGACGCAAGTCCCCACTTAAGTTCCATTAGTGGGGTTTGCCTCATTTTTGTAAGGTAACCCCTCTTCTGGCTCTGGGTCAAGACACGATAGCACTTAGTCCATTTGGGACTCTAGTAGCTGAATGAACATGGAATGAGAGGTTGCCATCTGATTTAGCATCAAGACATTATCTCTTATCTCTTCCAACACTCTGTCATGTTCTTTGACTTTGTGTAGGATGAGTGTGAGGACCTCTTCAATTTGCCCACCCTCTTACTTCTTCGTCCTTCGACGCTCGTGAGGGGGGATGTACATGTCCTTCTTTTTGGACACTACCTCCAATTCCATGACTTTCTTGGCCAAGACATCCAGCTGAGTCAATAAGGTGGCCAATCCTTGGTCCTTCTCAGTCTCCTTGTTGGTCTTGGCCATGTGATCAAGGAGCTGGGTTGTTATTGCATAGGGTAGTCGTAAGAGACCCCCCAGAGACATTTGGTCAACCACTCCTCTATTTTCCAGACCAAAACCTCTATAGAAGTATTCCAATAACATGTTATCTGAGATTCCATGAGCTGGGCACTGCAGCAATAGTGGCTTAAATCTCAGCCACAACTCATGGATTGACTCACCCTCTATTTTCCTGAAACTTAGGATGTTATCCCTAAGAATCATCATTCTCAAAGGAGAGAGGTACATTTGGTCACCATTGCTACAAGACATGCTCCTTTATTATGCTCTAAACAAGCAACACAAAAACCAAAACTAAAAGTAAGTAGATTCAACTATACCTCATAAGAACAAAATTCAAATTAACTAAAGAATCTTAACCAATACCACTCCTCGGCAACGGCGCCGTTTTGATTTCACGTATCAAGACACTTCATCCATTACTAAGTGCCAATGATCGTTAGTCAGTAATATAACCCAACTAAATGAGTTGGGGTCGAATCCCACAGGGAGTGGTACGTGTTTGAGAATCAAGAGCAAAGTACGAATATGTTCAAGTCAATCATAGGAATAGATATTTACGAATAAAAACATAATTCAAATTAAGGGGTGACACAAGTGTCAAGAAAGGGGAGTTTTGTTTTAACTAGCAGCTACAACAACAACAAATAACATGAATTAATAAGTAATGAGACGGGTTCTTGGGATGTGATTGGATTATAGGTTAAGGTAGACAAATGGGTAATTGCAAATGTTAGTAAATAGTTTTAAATAAGTGAATAAGCTAGACTTTAGTGGGGATAAACTTTCTCTCAAACAATTTACCCCGAATCAAGTTGGTTTCTCTCGAACACCAACATGCAATAGTTAAGAACAACCTACGCTTTACTCCATTCACTCTCTCGAGCTAAATGTGTGGAAAATGATTTAGGATTCACTCTCTCAAGCTAAACCAATGACAACCCAATACCCACAAACCATCAATTCAGTAATCTTGATTTTAAAACCTCTCTCTCGATGCCATCGATGGACTGCTTGACTGCCATTCACCTCTTATTCACTCATTGTTACCTCTATATAGCCCAACTAACACTACACAATGCAGCCTAAGCCAACAAATTATCAAATCAAATCTCCAATCATAGAATTCTAAGTAACGCTACTCCCCGACAGGGAAGCCATTTTGATTAACGTTTCAAAGACACTTCATCCAATTCTAAGTGTCACCGATCGCAAGTCAATATAATAACAAAACTAAATGAGTTAGGGTCGATCCCACAGAGAGTAGTTTTTCCTTCGAATTAAATTATAGAAGTATAACAATAAACTCTTCAACTTAACACTTACTGCAAATTTTTGGTTTAAACTTCAAATTTCATGTTATAATTTTCAATCCAATTCAACACTTAACACGAAACGATCAAATAGTGAGGTAAGAATTGGGGAATTGACCAACCAATTATTGAATTCAACTTAGTGGATGAACATTGATGCTCACAATGGGATAAACTGTCATGAGTAGGTAAGACTATATGTAAAGCAATTTTCTCTTAAACAATTACCTTATCTTAGTCAAATTCTCTATAACTTCAACACTAGACGGAAGATGCCCAGCCTTTGTCCTCATTAAACCCACTCTCTCGAGCTAGATACAGAGGATAGATTCCATGTTTCACTCTCTCAAGCTGAAATCATGGAGACCCACTACTAAGGATGCTGAATTTACGATTTTGGTTCTGCACTTCTCTCTCGAGCAAGCATAAAACATTGAACTTGATACACTAATCATGCAAAATGACCTCTAAACACAACAGCAAATCAGACCCACTTCAAATTAACACCATTATTTGTAAATCAATGACATCCACTTAGTAAAACTCAACAATTGATCACATAGTCAAAACCCCAAGAAGAGGGTTTTAGACAATTATAGTAGAAAAAGGAAAATCAACATCCATCATGTCTTCCATAGTTGGGTACAATTGAAAATTGAACGTCAAAATCAACTAAGAATCTCCAAGAAAATCTTGCTAAAATCGCTAGGAAATTGCCTCTAGCAGTGGTCTTTTTCTCAATCTTTTGTTCCTCACATTTCAAATGTTTTCTCTTTCTAGCAAAAATCAATTTAAAAAAGTCTGAAGTGTGACTGTTTAAAACCAATCGGCGAGGTAAGTCGGGCTTTGCCGACAATTCGATGACTCGCCGATCGTCCTTTCTCTCCCTTTTATTTTTCACTTCTTCTTGGTCCAACTACTTTAATTTTAGGCGATCCAGATCGGGATCGCCGAATGATTCTGCAAGTCACCCTTTCTCCTTTTATCTCGCCCATCAGCACTTGTTTGAATCACCATCAACACTTTTGGCGACCTGGTAATCCCTCGTCGAATCGATCGATGTCACGCTGAATGGAACTGCTGCTCGTCGAAGTTACCCCCAGTTCAGCTCCAACATTCTGTAACTTTATGCGGTAGAGTGGCAACTTGGAGATTCACAGAGTCACATTGGCGATCACCAGCCCTTCATTTCTTTATTCCTTTAGCTCGCTTCGTTCCTTTTTGCACATTAGTGTCCATGCTTTGTTCCTAGATCCAAATACCTAGAAGTTAAAGATTTTACATCACTTATTGGCACAAAATAAGCATTTGAGAATACTAAATCTATCCAAATAAAGCCCTAATTAAGTCCAAATTGCAGACTCATCCCCTTTCCAAGAGAATATTATAAGATGTGTCCATGTCCATTACTTGGAACACAATCATAAATTCCACCAGTCCAATTTTGATGGTTAACTTAATTTCACCAATAGTATCCCGCCTTAAGCAAGCTTGAACACACACATTGTCGGGGAAAATTCTGTCAGGGTTAATTTTAAAGCTTTGGAGCATAAAGAGATGACATATTTCTACCCCTGATCCTCTATCTATCATGACTTTCTTTACATATTTCCCTTGACATTTCAATGTAAGATGCAAAGCTCTGTTATGTCCAGCTCCTTCTATGGGCAACTCATCATCAATGAAAGTGATGGTGTTTGACTCAAAGATACGGTTGGTCATTTTCTGTAACTGATTTATCTTGTATCATTTGATACATGTTCTTCGTTCAGAAACTTAATCCACACATATGATGTTCCTCTGAGTGTAAGAGTAGAGACAATAGTGAAATTTGTGCAGGGGTTTTCTTCAATTGTTCCACCACAGAGTAATTTGGAACCTTAATGCTTTTTAAAAAATCTTCTGCTTCTTCCACAATAACTCCTTTCTTCAGCGGTAGATGGATATCTTGGGCCATCTTCCCTTTCCTTAACTCTTCTAGAGAATAGCATCTTCTGGAGCGTGTCGGCCCTCTTGCTTCATCCACTTTTTCAACAATCTCCTTTCCTTGGTAAAACACGACAATCTTAGTTTAGTTCCAAGGGACAACCTTTGGATCAGTTACATGGAGCTTCTGGACGAGCTTAACCAAGATAGGTTCTTTCAACTTTGCCTAGCAACTTTGGTCTTGTTGTGTTAATGAGAAGCCTTTTGATAAGTATAACATTGGCATACCCAATCGAACTTCAAGCCTCTTCGAAACTCCAGGGACACAAAACTTTAGTATCAAAAGTGACACTTTCCACACTCAAAGATGTGATTGGTTCTAAACTCTTTAAAGACTCATCTTCCTAAGCAACTTTCCTATTTTTCCAAGGATATTAAACTCTTGATCATCACAGATCATACCCACTAAATGAACATTATTTTGAGCCGAAAGTGGGTTATTAGTTACATTGGGAGTGTTTTTATTATCTCTCACAACGACCACTCCATGATCGATTAGCTTCTCTATCGCCCCCTTAAAGGTCCAAGAAATATCAGTGTTGTGTTCTGGGGCCCCTGAATGATACTCTCATCTTTCATTAGCTTGGAAACTTGGAGAATTTGGATTCACACTATGTGGTGGGATAGCTCAATCACTATTATCTTTCTTAACTTTCGAAAAAAAATGGAGTATGACTCTCCAAATGGAGTAAATTTACTTTTCTATCCCTCCTCTTGAGCATAATTTTGGGTAGGAGGAGGGTTTTAAGGAACCTTATAGGGTAGTCATTGTGAGTGAAGGTTTCCTTGAGTTGGGGCCCAAAAATGTGGGCGATTGGGAGGATGCACGTATGGCTGAGCATTAAAGACTGTGTATGGAGATGAAGATAATGAATATTGAGGGACATAAGGGTAGTAATATTGAGGATAACTAGATTGTCCCTAAATTGGTGGGTAAGGACAATCAGACTTCCTTGGAGCACCCCTTGTCCCTGACTCTAGCAAAGAAACTTCTTATTTCCTTTTATGATTTCCAAAACTGCCTGAACCACCTTGAATGGACTGTGTGGTAGCTTTGATTGCCTCCTAGCTCACAATCCATCCTATTTTGAGACCGCTTTTGACCATTTCTTCAATCTTGATTGTTGTGTGAAATGGTCTTCCCATTGTGGCTTTTAGGTGGTGGAAGTAGTCAGTATTTTGAGCCTCTATGAAGATGTCAACCAACTCTTGTTCATCTAATGGTGGTTTGACCTAGGCTGCTTGCTCTTTCCATTTAATAGCATATTCTCTAAAGCTTTCATTTGGCTTCTATCTCATATTAGAGTGTGTATTGTGATCTGACATAATGTCTACATTGTATTGAAATTTCCTAACAAAATATTGAGCTATATTATCCCAGATGTGCTAGTGGAAGATCTCTTGGTGTATGAACCATTATGAGGCAACACCAATCAAACTTTCACCAAAGTAAGCCATGCGTAGTTCCTCTTTACCCTATGCACCCCTTAGTTAATTGTAGTATCTCTTGAGGTGAGCTATGGGATCACCATGCCCATCATACTTAGGGGTTTTGAACAGGTGGAAGGTGGACATTTGGGAACATACACAAGTCTTTGAACGCAACACTATTGTGTCCTCCTAGCCTTTGCATACTTTTCATATGTTGCTCGATGTTTTTCATTTTTTTTTATCATTTCCTCTTGATCTGACCTTTGGGTAGGCCTTTCAACATTGATAGAGGAACAAAAATTGATAGTGTTAGGTCCCCCGAATGTTATCTCAGATGTATATAACTGCTCTGGTTGGGCACTGAATTATCCTTTTTGAGCTGCTTTTTGCATCATTGTTGGCTGTGGAAGAGTATAAACCAATGCAATTGTCGTGATAGTGGGATTATTCCTGGATGGCGTGCCTTGAGGACGTGTTGTTGATGGTCCGGACCAATAATTTTTTAAGGGACCATACCTTGGAAGGAAGAAAGGATAAGATATTGGGACTTGAGAAGATGAGGATCAAATACTTGTGATCTGAGGAAAGCCAGGAATGGATGTTGGTGGTTCTTGGCCATTGGCCCAAGCTTGACACAACTGTGCCATAACATTTCTCAGTGTCCTATTTTCTTAGTGGCTGACTCTCTTGTCGTTAGATCAACTGGAGTATCCACCTGATTCACCGCAGTTTCGGTATTGGTTATCATTGATGCTCTTACCTTAGACTTGGTAAAGTAAGGGTATTCTGTCAGTTTATCACAAACCAACCACCGAAAGCTTACTAAATTAAAGAGAAATGAACAAACTTATTAGGGGTTAGACAATTTACACATCAATCACACATTTGTTAAGCACTTAACAACATGCGTTCAGAATTTCGTTGTCTCATCCCAACTTTGCTTTGTTCATTGTCTTCCCTTTTTTTTTTTTTTTTTCATAAAATAGTTTTGATCAAACACTTTGGAGGTTTCCTACCTTGTCACCACATGAATCAGATCATTACGTAGTTAAAAAATTTAGATTGTTTAATAGAATTAAATTAGAAAAGCAGAACAAACCCTTTCATTCATTTTTAATAAATTGTAAAAGACTTTAAACAAAACGATTCAACCAACGGTTTAAACAAAATTATGATCAACATGATCTTTTTAAACAAAAGGTTAAACTAAAAATTTGAAGTCTTAAATAAAACAAGATACAACTAAAAAAAATTGTTGGACTCTTCTTCAATCTTCTTCATCATCCTGCGTTTTTGTTGTCCCCCAGGTCTCATATAGATTCAACAATACCTTTGGCATATGAGGAACAATGTCACGTGCTTGCTCAGCCAATTCTGTGTCATTAACACAATGATGATTTTTTATAACATAGAAGGTTTGTTCCTGCAACTGATGAACTTGACATCTAGCCCTTCCCATATTCTCATGGTAGTTATTCAACCACACCTGACGGTCACCAAGATTGTTCCTCCAAAGGGCCTCTCACTCCTCTAACTCTTCAAGCTGATTACAAAGTTTTCCTCTTTCGATGATCATTTGTCTTTGCTGCACTTCGATAGCAGCGTAATGACTAATTTTCTTTTTTTCTCTTCTAACTGTGTTTTAACTTGATCATGCAAGTGCATCCAACGTGACTTTTCTTTCTCAAATTTCTCCTTCTGCTACTTAAGATCTCCTTTTCGGTGGTGCACAACATCTTCAGATGCCACTAAGTCCCTTTTTTATTGGGAAATCTCAAAACTCTGCTCATTTTTTATCTATCGGGCCAAATGAGTTCTACTATTCAACTCCTCCCCTAATCGATTTAATTTCTCTTCAGTATGCTTCAATTCCCTCTCCATATCTTGTAACTCCAAATGGTAATTCCTCCCTATTTGGACTTGAACTTCTTGTCGGGCTATGATGGCTTTGGCCTTCTCCAACTCTTTTTCCAACTGTCGTACGGTTTGCTAGTCTTTCCTTTTCCTGTTGGATCCTTCGAGAGTGTCACCAAATGTTACTAGATCACCAAACCACAATAGGTACCTAGGTACCATTTTTCCTTTATCCTTCTCCACAACTATTGCTTTTTACCTAGAAAATATACTCCCGAACCAGATATTCAGAATATCCTTGCTATCAAAGGCAAAACCTGTTTGGGTGTCAAATAAAATCTACTCATAAATAGAGTATTTAAGTAGTATCTAGACATGTTTGCTATCGTATTTACTAATGAAATCTTGATTTATTCGAGGAATGAGGAGGACCATGCTAGTTATCTCAGAATAGTCATCCAAACCCTCAAGGATCAAGAGTTATATGCCAAGTTTTCTAAATGAGAGTTCTGGCTTGAGTTCGTGACATTATTAGGCCACATTATGTCAAGTGAAAGAATTTGAGTTGACACTCAAAAGGTTGAAGCAGTACAGAATTAGCCTAGACCCATGTCTCCAACTGATATAAGGAGTTTCTTGGGATTGGCTACTTACTACAGAAGGTTTTTTGAGGGGTTTTCATCTATTTAGTCACCGTTGACTAAGTTAACTTAGAAAATAGCTAAGTTTCAATGGTCTGAAGCTTGTGACAAAAGCTTTTAGGAATTGAAAACTCGATTAACCACTTCTCTAGTGTTGACACTACCAGATGGTATAGAGGGATTTGTTGTTTATCGTGATGCGTCCAGAGTTGGAGTTGGTTGTGTATTGATGCAGAATGGTAAGGTTATAGCCTATGCCTCCAAACAGCTTAAGATTCATGAAAAGAAATATCTAACTCATGATCTCAAGTTTGCAGCAGCAGTTTTTTATCTCAAGATATAACGTCACTCTCTCTATAGCGTTCAAGTGGATGTGTTCACCAATCACAAGAGTCTTCATTATGTTTTAAGTTAAAAAGAGCTAAATATTCGACAAAGGAGGTGGCTAGAACTACATAAAGATTATGATATGAGTATTCTATTGTAACATCCCATATTCGAAAAAGGTAATGACCCAAAAATTTAGAAGTTGCAGGTGCCATCCACGAGGACCACACACAGTCCGTAGGTGGATCCAGGGACCATAGGTGGGATCTGTGTATTGGCCACTCAGGGAATTGTCCAGGATGCAAGCGACGACTCGACCTACAGACCGTAGGTCGATCGACGGTCCGTGGTCCAGGGGTTCATCGATGGCCAAGAGTCTCTGTACTTAGTGACAGAGGGACATGATGGACCGTAGGTCCATCCACGGTCCATCGATGGGGTCTCATGGGTCACTACTGTCAATTATTTTCAAGGGTAGTTGGGTCTTTTCCTAATTAATTAATATATAAGACTTTTTACCCCCGAATTCACCCCATTTAATTCATTCTTCCAAATTTCCCAAAATAAATCAAATCTCCTCCTAAATATTCTCTCTCTTAAACTTGAAGAAGAAGAAGAAAAAGAGGATTCAACCTAAGGTTTTAAGCTAAGGGTCTAATTTCTCCATTGAAGGCTAGAATTTTGATTCAAGGTATGGTAGCTTTCATCCATGAATCTCTTCCATTCATGGAGTCCCCAAATTCCTCTATTTCATATGGTAGAATTTCCCAATTAGCTAGGATTTTCTTAAATCACCATGGGTTCATTTGATTATTGATATTAATGATTGAATTATGTTTTAATATGCATGAATATATGATTTACAATGCTTTTATGATGTTTCCCCATGAACCCATGTAAACCCCCATGTTTTTCCCAATTGTGATCATATGATGTGGGTTGTTGACTATGAAATAAGAGTCTTATGATCTAAAGCATGAACTGCTAGAATCACATGAATTTATGATATCATCCTTATCTAAACCTTTATTTCTATATTTGTGGATTGAAGGTAAGCTTTGAAACTTGAAAGGTCAAAGTATGAGTTTATGCATGATCTTATGGAACCTATGTAAATGTTTTAAGGGTGCTTTGTGAGTGAAGTGTCAATGATGTTGTTGTTGTTGTTGTTTTGTTGAAATGATATTCTCATAAACAAATACTAGCATGATGCGAAAGAGTTTCTCACATAATATGGATTCTTAGGTTGAAAGGCTTTCTCACCTAATTGAATCAATGAATAAGAGCTATTCTAATGAACTAGCTTGGATTGGCTTGGTGACATGCATTTCCATGATTGATGAGAATAAGTACAAAATTCTATTCCGTGGGAATTATTCTTAGAACCAAGTTGATATTGACATTGAGCTGGACGCTCTCCCGTTAGTAGAGGTCGGGTTTCTAGAAGAAGTCTCATGAGATAGAAGCTCTCTCGTTAGTAGAGGTCGGGTTTCTAGTAACAATCTCCTTATCTCATAAACTATATTCCTTCATAGGATGATTAGCTAGTGGATCCACTTAAGCTAGAAGTTCACGGTTCTACCTTAGGCATGTAGAACAACCATTTTTGGTATGGGAGACACCGGCGGATCATGTTATAGCTCACATGGTCTCTCTGTCGGTTAAGGATAATTTTCCCACGACAAGACTAAAAGTGAACTAAGGTTATTCAAGAGTATCTCATATGTGTTCAAAGTTTTAAAAGATGATTTAGCTTGAATTGACCATTATGTTATGACCTATGCTTTCTAACCCTCTTATATCATGTTTTACTTGGTCAATTGCATGTCATGAAATGGAATGTCCTTCTTAGCATGTTTTAAACGTTTTTATTCATAGCTATCATACTTAGTGCATTTTTGTACTAACGCATACTCTTGCTTACATTTTTCCCAAATGTAGGGTCCTACAGACAGGTTCCCATTTTAGTGGCTAGAGCTTGGACTTTGATTCTTACCCGAGCTTGGTGAGTCCTCATGGTCCGAGGACGGGTTTCATTATTGTAGTTTCTCTATTGTATTTCCTTTTTGGACATGATGTATGGGTTAGGCCCACTTTCATTCAATTGTAATAGATGGCTATGATGAGACATGAGTTTAGACTTCTGTTTTTCTATAAAACTGTGTTGGACTTAAAATATTGTTTTACTTATTATTGTCCTATTTCTTATGTTATGAAAGCTAAGTGGCTTGTATGGAGTCCTTTGGGCTTTTATACGTCATATTACATCTAGGGGGTACCCATGGGTCATGACATCTATACCATCCATGTAAAGCTAATGTTGTTGCTAATGCCTTGAGCATGTTGTCTATGGGGAGAACTGTTCATGTCAAGAAAAGTGAGAAAGAGTTGGCTAAGGAAGTGCACAGACTTGCACGTTTGGGAGTCTGTTTGTTAGATTCCAGTGACGGTGGAGTAATCGTGATAAATGGGGCCGAATCCTTATTAGTGTCAGTGGTGAAGGAGAAATAGGGCAGGGATCCTATTTTACCTGAGTTGAAGGCAAATGTGCATAAGCAGAAAGTGATGGTCTTTGAACGAGGGGGATGTGGTATGTTGAGGTATCAAGGTAAGTTGTGTGTTCTATGTGTAGATGAACTCCCAGAGAGAATCATGGAAGAAGCCTATATTTCTCGATAATAGATTCATCCAGGTGTCACCAAGATGTACCATGACTTGAGAGAAGTCTATTGGTGGAGTGGTATGAAAATGTGCATTGTCGAGTTTGCTGCTAAGTGCCCATATTGTCAGCAAGTCAAGGTTGAGCATCAAATGCCATGTGGTGTAGCTCAATATATACCCCTTCCGGAATGGAAGTGAGAGATGATTAATATAAATTTTATTACATGTTTACCGCGATCTCGCAGACATTATGATTCTATTTTGGTTAATGTAGATCGGATGACCAAATCAGCCCACTTCTTATCGATAAAGACTACCAATACAACATAAGGGTATGCAGCTCTGTACATTCGAGAGATAGTTCGGCTGCATAGAGTTCCCTTGTCCATCATTTCAGATAGAGGTTTTCAGTTTACCACACACTTTTGGAAGTCATTTCAGAAAGGTATGGGTTCAAAGTAAACTTAGTACCACTTTTCATCCTCGGACCGATGGTCAAGCAGAGCGCATAATTCAGACCGTAGAGGACATGTTCAGAGATTGTGTTTCCGATTTCAAAGGTAGTTGGGATGACCACTTGCCTTTTATTGAGTTTGAATATAATAATACTTACCATCGCATCATTCAGATGGCTCCATATGAGGCTCTATATGGGCGAAGGTGTAGATTTCTTATAGGTTGGTTTGATATTGGGGAGGCCGAGTTTATAGGACAAGATTTGGTTCATCAAGCCATGGTGAAGGTGAAGACAATTTAGGAGAGGTTTAAAACACCACAGAGTCATTATAAATCCTATAATGATGTTAGAAGAAGAGATTTGAAGTTCGAGGTTGATGATAAGGTATATCTGAAAGTTTCACCCATGAAGGGAGTTACAAGGTTTGGTAAGAAAGTAAAGCTCAGTATACGATACATTGGTCCTTACAGAATATCTAAGAGGGTTGGTAATGTAGCTTATACGTTGGAGCTACCATCCGAGTTAGCAAGAGTCAATCTAGTGTTTAATATTTCTATGCTAAAGAAGTATTTGATTGATCCTGCACTTACTGTGCCTACTGAGAGTATTCAAGTAAAGGACAGTTTGTCCTATGAGGAGATTCTAGTTGAGATCCTTGATCTTCATATTCGCAAGTTGAGAAACAAAGAGTTTGCATCAATCAAAGTCTTATGGAGGAACTAATTTGTTGAAGAAGCTACTTGGGAGGTCGAGGAGGATATGAAGAAGAGACACCCTCACCTATTTTCCTTTGAATCAATTCTAGACCAAGGTACTAACTCTTTATAAAGTACTCTTTAAGTTAACATGGTGAAGTTTATGCTGCATCAATCAAAGTCTTATGGAGGACCTAATTTGTTGAAAAAGCTACTTGGGAGGTCGAGGAGGATATGAAGAAGAGACACCCTCACCTATTTTCCTTTGAATCGATTCTAGACCAAGGTACTAACTCTTTGTAAAGTACTCTTTAAGTTAACATGGTGAAGTTTATGCTATTTGCATGCTTGTTGCTTCGTGTTGGGTTGTTAGATACTTTCCCACTCTTTCATGCAAGTTTGAATCCCATTCGAGGATGAATGGTCCCAAGGGGGAGATACTGGTCCCAAGGGGGAGATACTATAACACCTCAGACTTCGAGAAATGGCTAAAAAGGGAAAATGGACAAGTCCACAAACCAAAATGGACCTTGGACCCTTCAAGAGACCTTAGACGACCAGTTTAGGAGACCCCGGTGATACGCTCAAATTATACCTCCTTACAGAAGTATATGCGATCGTTATCAAGTAAAGAACCCAACTTATAGATTGGGATCGATCCCACGAGGAAAATGATTTAGACTTTACTTTAACTAATAATTATATTCAGTTAGTCAAATTTTTCCAGAAACAGGTAATAAAAGGGGGGTTGTGCTTGTGTGAAACAAATCGTAAGAACTTAATAAGTAGACAATAATCAAACTCAACTTTGGTTGTTATCAGATAAAAGAAATAACTAGGGTATACGTGTTCCCCACAATCTCATAACGCAGTAATCCTAGTAATAACAATCTTTTTCTAGTGTATTACATGCAAAGTGATAAGTTAGGTATCTCTAAATCCTTGGTCCGGCATCTAGAGAATTTCACCCCGCACCTTGGTCCGGCTACGTGTGTATAATTTACTAACCCTTACCTTTACCTCATATTAGACATCATAATCGATGTTTGGCTTAGTTATTACTTCGCACCAATCGACACTAGCCTATTAGATAGTATCACACTAAATCTATGTTGATAATTCTTTTCTTGTTAATTACCTCCTTGGTTCGGCAAGTAGTAACAAGGCGAGTTCTAACGTTGGCCACCGTTAAAAAGACTTCTAAGGGAAAGAATTATCAATGCATGTAAAATACTAGTCAAGAATTGCTTATTTACTATTCATACTTTGTTAATCGCTCATGGTTCCCACAACCCTAGCTGTGGATTTAGTTACTTATATTGGCAAGAACACAATTCATAATTGTAGATAAAGAAATCATGAACTTACGTAAAGAGAATGATAAACCCAGAAATTTAACTTGAATTGCAAAGCCAAAATCTTCAAAACGAACTTGGGAAATCAATAATTGCTAGAGTTGCAAATTAATCTCCAAAGTTACAAAGCCAAAATAGAATAATAGTGTCTAACCCCCAAAAACGAGGTTTACATGTCCTATTTATAGAAAACAAATCCTAAATAAAAAAAGGAAACAAATTAAGGAAAGTTTTGTTCAGGTACGGGTCTTCAATCCACGAGACCGACTTACGGACCGTCGATGGATCTGCGGTCCGTAAGTCCCTTCCGTCAATCGGGACTTAGAAAATATTTCAGCTTCCAAAAATCAGCTTCTCTGAAGCAAACGACGGACCAGCAGTACGGACCGTAGATTGACCTACGGTCCGTCAATCCCCTTTGTAGCTCCACACTTAGAATTTTCAAAAATCAGGTACTGGAACCCTCGCAGTATCACTCTACGGATCAACAGTACGGTCAGTAGATCAATCTACAGACCGTTAATGGGCAACGTGGTTCCACACTTGGTCAGATTTCCCTGATTTGTCCTTAATACCATGCCTGCTGATCTTCGGTCATAACCTACGGACCGTGAATGGACCTACGGTCCGTAGATCACCTCCGTGGATGCCCTTTTTCTGCATTTCCTTCAGCTGTCTCTAAACTTCCGCGCCTGAACACCTTTCCTGCAAAACATGATAAAAACACATAAAAACCAATATAAAAAGGCCCTAGACACACACAACTTGTAAGTGAAATGTATTAGAAATACCGTAAACTCACGGTATATCAACACCCTCAACTTAAATTCGTTGTTTGTCCTCAAGTGACGCACTACAACTCTAAACGACACTTGTATAGAAGCAAGCATTTCTAAACTCAAGCAATCACATGGCTCTCTACCTCCTCATTGTTCGGGTGCACATTCGTTCTCTTAGACTCGACAAGCCAACTCATGTGGATCACATTATGACACAGACCAACCAATTGACACACAACAGACACCTTCTTACTGTCACCCAGGTACCAACTTTCCAACGATGTAACTAGTGCCCTTACTTCAAACGAAATCCTCTTTTCGCAAAAATTTAATTTCATTCATGGTACAAGGATTTATTCAACACTCACGCTCAGAAGTAATTTCAAATACAGTTAGTGCTTACTGCCATAAGCTTGCCCTTATTTTCACTGCTTAGACTTTCCAAACTAGACTCTAGGATCACTATAGGACTTTATTGGCTTGTAACGTAGGCTCAAGGTCAGGTGTGGTACATTTGGGTACTGCTTAGTGACTTTCTGCCCTCTTTGTCATTACACTAGGCTTTTAACCACTTTTTGCCCTATTTTTGTCATATTATTGATTTACCTTCTTTCCTTTGATTTTCTTCAACCACAGATGTGACTTTAGACTTTGTAGCTCATTTTCCTTTTTTATTTTATTGTTCCTTTCGCTTTTAACAAGTCACATCCTTTCCTCATGTTTTCCCCTTTTTCTTTATTTTTCTTTTTTTTTTATTTTTAATTTTTCCACTCTTTTCATACCCATTTTTCTTTCAGTTTCCTCTTTCATAGCCACCCTCAACTTATGGAATTTCCGTTAGTTGAGTTGCACAATACCCGATGTCAGGTCAGGGCCAAGATTGAAGTTGCTTTTTACATTAGCCACCCTCAACTTAGGCTTTTGGCCTAAGTCAAAGTGCACATGTCCAAGGAGGGACCGGGGCCAACATAGTAGATTATGGGAAAGTCAGTTCGGGGTTTTAGAAAGAAATGGTTTATTTTTAGGCTCAAAGTTGGAACAAAGGGGACAGTTATTTCATTTGGTTGAATCTTTCTAGGCAATTTGTGGATTTTTCAGAACAATGGCCTATGATCACTTCCTATCCTCTAGATTGAATTGTCTTAGCAGGACTAACCGGGCAAGTTCTAGTTTTGCACAAAACCGTTTGAACAGTCAATGATTCTCACCCCCTCTTGGCACATAGTTTCATTATCAGATTATCAGATTACCCAGTTCAAGTTTCAGGTCTAGTCATGTCATAAAGTCGATTGTTACTATGTCATACTCAAAGCCAACGCAATCAACTAATCGTAGCCTACTTCTAGCATACAACCCAGAATCTGACGAGTATCATTTTTTATAAGCCATCATGCTTCATTTTGTATCATGCTTCTACACATACAATCCTAAGACATGCCGGTTCAACAAAAATTAAACAGTCTCTTGGGGGAAAAGAACACAGGCAAGAAAACCCCAAGAGAGGATTCATGAGTTGGGTTACTCAGACTTCACCGTATCACTCACAATCCATTTACCCCACCCCCAACAAAAATAGATGTAATTGTCCACAATGCATACATAGACAGTAAAAGAAAATAGATTTAAGTGAAGCAAACCTGTGGCGCAAAGCGCCGGTGAATCATCAACAAGAAGGGGGGTCCGATTTCCCGGAGCCCTCTGGAACATCAGTGGGGGCACCCTCAGTAGTGCCCACCTTAGCAATCCTAGCACCCTCAGTAGTGCTCTCTATCAAACGCTCCGCACCATCAGTGGTGCTCACAACGCCCCTCAAAACAGGATGAACCTCTGCAACTGGGGCAGAGCTCGATTCCCCTGCAGCTCTCTCACGCACCCTCTGTTGGCGCAACTCTTCGTCTGCAATCCAAGCCCTCCTAGCCTCCTTCTCCTGCCGACACTGTCTTTTCTAAGCTTTCTCTTCCTCCGTGCGATGAGAGCGATGCCGCTTGACCTTGGCATGTGTCGGTGCAGGCCCCTCCTCGGCGATGCCACTGAATAGAGCATCTAGCACTGTATCATCAGCCAGCACAGTAGGGGCAGCCTGAGGCTCAACTGAAGGTGCAGCAAGAATGGCATCAACGTCAGTCCGGAGGCTGGCTATGTCAGCCTGCAAAGTAGATAAGTCTGTGGCTGGAGCTGATCGCTCGAGGACTCGCAACTCAAAGGCATCAGGGCGCTTATTAACAGCCTGGACCTTCCGGTCCATCATCCCCTCCATCTTGCGCTCCATCCTAGCCTCGGACTCAGCAATCGACTTTAGCATCCACGGCTGGATGTGATGCAGCAGTGTGGCCATCTGCGCCTGTAACTTCTGTACTCTAGCCATCGGGAAAACCGTCGCTCCTAACTGTGGTGTGGACCGGGAAGAGCTAGGAGCAATACTAGCTGCCTGAGAAGAGGAGCCTGGGACAGTGTCGGTGTTGTCTGGGATAATGAGGTCACCACCCTGTGCCTGCCTCACAGTGTCTGCAAGATCGGAACCCAAGGGAGGTACCTCAATCTGGGGCTCTCTGTGAGGTGCTGCCACATTTGTCTCATCTCGAATAAGGTCGATGTCCAATGCCCCTGTAGGGTGGACTAACCTGTCACAATGCCAGATCAGCACTCCAGAGTCCCTGCACAAATGAAAAATCAGACATAGGAAGGGGTAAGTAGTGGAGGTCCTGAAAGCTCTCTCGTGAATCTCTGCCAGCAGCATGCGGGCAAAGTCGATCTCTACTCCTACTACCAATGCTGCAACCATCACCGCTCTATCCCAAGTGACTTGATTGTCAGCTTTTGTAGGCGACACTCTGTTACGCACCAGCAGCCAGAAGAACTTGGCCACAAAATTTAACGTGGCCTTCCGGATGCCCAACCGTGGAGCAATGACCCATTCTGCCCGCTCGCCATCCGCAGCAATGTACCTGGCCAACCATAGTATCACAGCCTCTCGCTACTCATCATTTCTCTGAAAAGCGTCACTCCGCACGATGTCCCAGCGGTAATCAAACTCTGAAGTGTTAGGCGACCAAGAGTGGCCCGTGGTAGGACCATAGAGAAAACGGCTAATGGTGGAGGGTGATATGTCCACCGGACACCCTCGAACCAAGGTGGAAGTGAGCGGAGCCTGAGCTAGTGGCTTTGACCGCTTGGAAATGGACCCGCGGAGAGTGGCAACATAGGAAGCATAGAACTCCCGGACAATCTCCTCGCTATACGTCCCTGGGTCTCGAGCCATCCAGTCACACTTGTGAAGTTTGAACAGCCGGTGAATATCTGGAACAGTATGCAAGCTCCCCTTGAGGACTCTGCGCTCTTCTTGAATTAGTCGGGCCATCTTTTGTTTGTCATTGACCATCGTAGCATCCCGATAGATTTGCCATTGACCTTCTACACACCACCCATTCAGCTCGCCAGCTACAGGAGTGGGGTCATCATTCCGTGGTGCAGGTATGGACTCTGAGCTAGTTGCCTCGTCAGACGAGGCTGCTTGGTCATTCTCTCCAGACCCTGTGGATGATTTGGCATCGGACCCTGTAGCATGGACAGACTCTGATTGTGAAGAGTGGGTAGACTGGGAGCCTGAGGCATGGGCAGACTCGGACCCGGACATAGGTCCCTCTGAACTGGAAGCAGCCCCAGTTGGTGACCCGATCAGTGTGTACTCCTCATCAGACTGGGAGACAGTGACTACTTTGGGGAGCACCTTCTGGGGGGTGCTTCTGGGTGTAGCGCGAGAAGCCCTAGGATTGAGAGGTACATATGCAGGGTCAGAGTCGTTGTCGGTGTCCTCATCAATTAACCGGAAACTAGGGGCAATAGATTTGGACTTGCCCTGTTTTGAGTAGGTGACCATCTTATTAGGTGCCATCGTACCTGCGGGAATGATATTAGTGCCAACATTAACCATAAGCAGCAAAAGAAACTTTTAGAATTGGTAACGACCCTCAACTAAGTCCACACAAAAAAAATTGACAAATGCTACAGTGGTCATTCACGGAGGAGACCTACGGTCCGTAGACTGATCTACGGTCCGTGGATCTCTTCCGTGGATCAGGGGGCCTGACTTATAGGTCGCAGATTGAAACCACAAAAGTGCAGAACGGTCCGTAGATGGACCTACGGACCGTAGTCCACCTCCGTGGTTTCACACTTGGTGAAGTTTTTCAGTTGCATCCAATTACGAACACCATCTACAGTCCGTAGATGGATCTACGGTCCATAGACGGGGTATCGTGAAAGCCATTAATGCCAGGTATCATACATTTTTGGCCTTTGTTTTCAACACTAACACAACCTCATCATGCATTTATAAATTTAAATTATGTTAGTTCGTCATTCTTAAGATTCCGACCGATTCTTATACCCAACATTTTAGACTAGATATGGAACCCTAAGTCGAAACTAGCATATAGTAATTACGATCACATACACTAATGCTATACAATCACTATCTATTGTTCCAAGGGCATTGTAATAGTCAAGTTTATCATGCATTTTCATCTAACAATTACCCAAGGTCAAGACCCAACTCCCGACTCTCTATATTCAATCTATGAATCGAAATTCAAAGTGAAGGGAAAGTCAATTACCTTATAAGCAACAAGGAGTGGGGTGATTGCGTAATGATACTATGCTTAGCAAGACCAAGGAGTCACCTCTTCGTTACTGACCAAACACCGGACCCTTTTTGGTAGATTATGGGATGGGTTGTTTTTGGTATGGAAAGGATTTTGGGAATTTATGGAAGGGAGGATATTATGTGGTAGTTATGGAGTGATTTAGGGAGTTTAAAGAGTGGGTGAAACGGTTTTGGGAGTAATGGAGGGAAGGGAAATGGTTTGAAACATGGGGGCTTTTAAGTAATGGGGGTCCGGGTCGGGTCAGACAACTTTAGGGTTTGGACTCATGAGACCCCGTCTACGGTCCGTGAGTCGATCTACGATCCGTATATTGGGACCGTAGATCACTATTATACTTGGACAAATTTAGGGACTTACCTGGGATATACGGATACCATTGACGGTCCGTGGATCAATCGACGGACCGTCGATGGGATCCGTAGACCTCTGCACCAGACCATTTTCTACAGATTTTTTGCGTGGTGTACCTGCACATGTAGCAACCAATATGCTATTATTTTTTTTTACATTTTCTGGACACTTTTTAGACACGGACCCTATATTACTTCTGGCCAACACTAAGAACTAAAATACTGAAGCCCCTACCTACATTGATACAAAGACGCAAGTAATCAAAGAAAGCTAAACTACTTAATGGAAAACAGAACCCTATCGTTGGCTAGATTGTACATCTTGGGTTGCCTCCCAAGCAGCGCTTGATTTAACGTCGCGGCACGACGCAGGTGTCTTGATTACTCAGACTTCATCAAGATTGCAGGCCTCAGTCACTTCTTGCACAGTTTCAGCATTTCCCAGATAGATCTTGATCATTTGCCCGTTCACCACAAACCTTGTTCCATCCTTATTTTCAAGATCAACAGCACCATGCGAGAGCACTTTTGTGAGCAAAAATGGCCCGGTCCACTTGGACTTGAGTTTGCTTGGAAATAGGCGCAACCTAGAGTTGAATAGCAGCACAAGATCACCAACCACAAATTCTCGCTTTTCAATTCGTTGATCATGATACCTCTTCATCTTCTCTTTGTATAAGGCTGAACTTTCATAAGCTTTTAGGCGAAACTCATCAAGCGCATTCAAGTCATTCATCATTTGATTAGATGCAGTGCTCCAATCCAAATTTAACTTCTTCATTGCCCACATCGCCTTGTGCTCTAGCTCTACTGGTGAATGGCAAGACTTCCCATATACAAGTTGGTAAGGAGACATACCTATGGGGGTCTTGTATGCAGTGCGATATGCCCATAGAGCATCATCAAGCTTCTTTGACCAATCCGTCCGATTGGCGTTCACAGTCTTCGCCAATATCTGTTTGATTTCTTTGTTGGACACTTCGACTTGACCGCTAGTCTGTGGATGATAAGGAGTGGCTACATTGTAACAGACACCATATTTCTCAAGTAGTGCCTTGAACAACTTATTACAAAAGTGAGAGCCTCCATCACTAATAATAGCCCTCGGTGTACCAAATCTGGAGAAGATATTCTTTTTCAAGAATGCGGTGACACTTTTACCTTCGTTGATGGACAGCGCTACTGCTTCCACCCACTTCGATACATAATCAACCGCAACAAGAATATACTTCATCTCATATGAACTCACAAATGGACCCATAAAATCAATGCCCCATACATCAAACAATTCGATCACCAGTATAGGATTCATAGGGAGCTCTTGCCTCTTTGAAATCCCTCCATCTCTTTGGCAACGATCACAAGACTTGGCAAAATCATGAGCATCTTGGTGGATGGTAGGCCGATAGTATCCACACTACAAGATCTTATGTGCAGTCCGAATACCACTATGATGCCCACCAACGGGCAATAAATGGCATGCTTCAAGTACACTCAACATCTCAACCTCAGGCACACAGCGACGAATAATCCCATCAGCACAACTACGATACAAATAAGGTTCATCCCAAAAGAATTTCTTCACATCATGCATAAACTTTTTCCTTTGGTGAAAAGACAAATCGGGTGGCACAATATCGCTTGTCAAATAATTAGCAAAGTCTGCGAACCAAGGAGTCAAATCATTAGAAGCAGCCAATACCTGTTCATCTAGAAAAGCATCATTAATTTCAGCCCTATCTCCAAGCTTTAACATGGCCTCCTCCTCTAATCTGGACAAGTGGTCGGCAACTTGATTTTCGGTTCCCTTTCTACCTTTTACCACAAAATCAAACTCTTGCAGCAACAATACCCATCTAATCAATCGTGGTTTTGCATCCTTTTTCGCCATCAAATACCTCAATGCAGAATGGTCAGTATGCACGATGACCTTAGTACCAAGCAAGTAGGAACGAAATTTTTCGAATGCAAAAACCACCGCAAGAAGTTCTTGTTCGGTCACAGTATAATTCTTCTGGGCCACATTTAGAGCTTTGCTAGCATAGTAAATAAGGTGAAGAATTTTCTCGCGTCTTTGACCGAATACTACACCAAGCGCCACTCCACTCGCATCGCACATTACCGCAAACGGTTGTTCCTAATCCGGTGAAATAATGATAGGTAATGTAACCAACTTTTCCTTCAACTCTCCAAATGCTCTAAGACAAGCATCATCAAAATAGAACTTACTCTCCTTCTCGAGCAGTTTGCACAAGGGATGTGCAATTTTTGAGAAATCTTTGATGAATCTCCTATAAAAACCTGCATGCCCAAGAAAACTTCTAACACCTTTTACAGAGATGGGTGGTGGAAGCTTTTCTATTACCTCAACTTTAGCTCTATCAACCTCAATACCTTTCTCTGAAATTCGATGACCCAACACTATACCTTCTTTTACCATGAAATGACATTTCTCCCAATTCAGCACCAAGTTGCAGTCTTCACATCTTTTGAGCACCTCGGCCAGATGTTCTAGACAATGATCAAACGAATCACCTACAACTGAAAAATCATCCATGAACACTTCAATAGTGTCCTCCACCATATCAGAAAATATCGACATCATACATCTCTGGAAGGTCGCTGGAGCATTGCACAATCCGAATGACATCCGTTTGAAAGAGTTTGAAAGAAAAAGTCCCATATGGGCAAGTGAAGGTGGTCTTCTCTTGGTCTTCTAGAGCTATAGAAATTTGATTGTAGCCCGAATACCCATCAAGAAAACAATACCAACCCTTGCCTGCAAGTCTGTCCAATATCTGGTCCATGAATGGCATAGGAAAGTGGTCTTTTTCTGTCCACGCATTCAACTTCCGGTAATCCATGCAAACTCTCCATTCAGTGACAGGCCTCATTGGAACAAGCTCATTTCTTTCATTTGGAACCACAGTCATACCACCTTATTTAGGCACACACTGCACAGGACATACCTATTTACTATCTGAAATGGGATAAATAACTCCCGCATCCAGCCACTTGATGATCTCCTTTTTGACTACCTCTTTGCATAGGTGGATTTAATCTTCTCTGGTGCTCAACACTGGGCTTATGATCTGGCATGAGTTGGATTTTGTGAGAGCAGATACCGGGGGGAATCCCAATAATATCTGCAATAGTCCACCCAATCGCTCGCTTGAACTTCTTTAATGCAATCACCAAGCACTCTACTTGCCTTGCATTCAAATCTGCTGCAATGATGACCGGCAAAGTATTCTCTTCGCCTAAATATACATACCTCAAGTGCGGTGGTAGAGCTTTAAGCTCCAATTTTGGTGCCTCCATAATAGATGGTCTTGTGGGTGGGGACTCGCGATTCTTCATGTCTAGCTCATACTTATTTGGTTTTGATCGGTATTCACACTTATCAAGTGCGGCTACCAACTCATCATACTCTTCAATAGCATCACTACCGAAATTCATCATGACTGCTGCTAGTGCCTCAACACCTAATCGCTCTTCAATTTGCACTTCTGACCCACTTTCCACTCTACAAGTTATAGCAGATTCTGTTTGTAGCTCACCATTCTGCTTCATGGACCTACAGATATTGAAAGTTGTTTCTTCATTGTTCAGTCTGAACTTCATCTGTCCTTTTCCATATCAACCAATGCACGCCCTGTGGCAAGAAATGGTCTCCCAAGGATGATGGGACCTCGAAATCAACCTCACAGTCAAGAATCACAAAATCCGCCGGAAAGATGAAAGACTCTACTTTCACGAGCACGTCATAGAGCACACCTATGGGCCTCTTCACAGTCCGATCAGCCATTAGTAACCGCATCGCAGTAGGCTTTGGGTCCCCCAGACCCAACTTCTTGTAAATAGACAAAGGCATGAGGTTGATGCTAGCACCAAGATCACACAATGCCTTAGCAAAGTGTAACAACCCTATAGTACATGGAATCGTGAAAGCACTAGGGTCTTCCTTCTTCTGTACCAGAGATCTTGTAGCAATAGCACTACAATGCTGCAATCTATCATCATCTTCAAAACTCACAGACCTTTTCTTTGTCACCATATCTTTCATAAACTTTGCATACCCAGGCATTTGCTCCAAGGCTTCTATCAAAGGAACATTGATAGAAA
>NC_064287.1:25510484-25523422 GCF_019186545.1 Solanum stenotomum
GGAGTAAGTGGTTCGCCTTGGCTCCGTGTACTTGGCATACACTAGAGTCGGAACCTGAGAGAGACAAAAACAAAGAAAAAAAAGTAAAATTAGGAAATATTTGACTAACATTCAATAATATAGTTAAAAATAAATCTAAAAGCCAGAATCCCCGGCAGCGGCGCCAAAATTTGATACGCTCAAATTACACCTCCTTACAGAAGTATAAGCGATCGTTATCAAGTAAAGAACCCAACTTGTAGGTTGGGATCGATCCCACGAGGAAAATGGTTTAGACTTTACTTTAACTAACAATTATATTCAATTAGTCAAATTATTTCCAGAAACAGGTAATAAAATGGGGGTTGTGCTTGTGTGAAACAAATCGTAAGAACTTAATAAGTAATTAATAATCGAACTCAACTTTGGTTGTTATCAATTTAAGAGAAATAACTAGGGTATACGTGTTCCCCACAATCTCATAACGCAGTAATCCTAGTAATAGCAATCATTTTCTAGTGTATTACATGCAAAGTGATAAGTTAGGTATCTCTAAATCCTTGGTCCGGCATCTAGAGATTTTTACCCTGCACCTTGGTCCGGCTACGTGTGTATAATTTACTAACCCTTACCTTTACCTCATATTAGACATCATAATCGATGTTTGGCTTAGTTATTACTTCGTACCAATCGACACTAGCCTATTAGGTAGTATCGCACTAAATCTATGTTGATAATTCTTTTCTTGTTAATTACCTCATTGGTCCGGCAAGTAGTAACAAGGCGAGTTCTAACGTTGGCCACTGTTAAAAAGACTTCTAAGCGAAAGAATTATCAATGCATGTAAAATACTAGTCAAGAATTGTTTATTTACTATTCATACTTTGTTAATCGTTCATGATTCCCACAACCCTAGTTGTGGATTTAGTTACTCATATTGGCAAGAACACAATTCATAATTGTAGATGAAGAAATCATGAACTTATGTAAAGAGAATGATAAACCCAGAAATTTAACTTGAATTGCTAAGCCAAAATTTTCAAAACGAACTTGGGAAATCAATAATTGCTAGAGTTGCAAATTAATCTCCAAAGTTACAAAGCCAAAATAGAATAAAAGTGTCTAACCCCCGAAACCGAGGTTTACATGTCCTATTTATAGAAAACAAATCCTAAATAAAAAAAGGAAACAAATTAAGGAAAGTTTTGTTTTGGTACGCGTCTTCAATCCACGAGACCGACTTATGGACCGTCGATAGATCTACGGTCCGTAAGTCCCTTCCGTCAGCCAGGACTTCTCTGAAGCAAACGACGGACTTGCAGGACGAACCGTAGATCGATCTACGGTCCATCAATCCCCTCCGTAGCTCCACACTTAGAATCTTCAAAAATCAGGTACTGGAACCTTCACAGTATCACTCTACGAATCAACAGTACGATCCGTAGATCAATCTACGAACCGTTAATGGGCACCATGGTTCCACACTTGGTCAGATTTCCCTGATTTGTCCTCAATACCATGCCTGCTGATCTACGGTCATAACCTACGGACCGTGAATGGACCTACGGTCCGTAGATCACCTCCATGGATGCCCTTTTTCTGCATTTCCTTCAGCTGTCTATAAACTTCCGAGCCTGAACACCTTTCCTGCAAAACATGATAAAAATACATAAAAACCAATATAAATAGGCCCTAGACACACAAAACTTGTAAGTGAAATGTATTAGAAATACCATAAACTCACCGTATATCACCCGGCCCGTCTTGGGCATCGTGAAGGATTGCCCAAGGCATCGAAGATGAAGGTCACCTAGACAAGCCACTAAACGGCCTGTGGTGACTTGTACATTCCGTTTAGTGGTCCATACAAGTCACCCATCAGATTTTAAGTTTTGGGTCAACTTGAAACAATCATATCTCATAATACAAAATGAATTAGGTGGCTCAGGACCCATCAAATTAAAGGTCTTCGAGTCCTCTTTCAAACACCACCATGTTTGCCAATTTCGAGCCCGGAATAAAAAGTTATACCTGTTTTAGTAAAGCCCTATCGGGTAGGACAACTTTATGACCCACTAGACAGCCATGATGCATTAAATGGCCTGTGAAGTGTTAAACGGCCCGTGAGACTGGCCGTTTTGGGAACCCTTTTAAGTTTTAAAAGTTGGGTCGTTTTGGTATTTCCCCCTATGCATTTGATACTTAAACTACACCGTTTTAGCCCTATTATTAGACTAAACTACATTGTTTCACACCAAATTAAGGGCATATAAAGTGTTAATCAATTTTGTAACGTTCATTAACACTTTAAGACATTAGAGCAAGATTCCAAGAGAAGAAAGGCTAGTGTTCAAGCGTTCTTCAAGTTTCTTCGATTTCGCTAAAGATCTTTGTTCTTCTAGGTATGTGATTGAACATATAAATTTACACCACTTGCAATTTTAGGTGTAAAGATGATCGTTATCTAGTATAAAACCCAATAAAGAGTTGGGGTCGAACCCACAGAGAGCGGTACAATGTTCGAATTCAATTAGGAAGTACAAATTGATCTAAGTTGTTATAGGAATAGAAATTATCGAAAACATACAAACAAATCTGAGGGGATGACAATGAATGTCAGATGGGGGGTTTGGATTGTTAATTAAAAGCTGAATCAAGTACCAATACAAGGGAAACAACAATATTAAGAGGAATTCTCAAGATGTGATTGTTTATAAGCTAATTACGCTATATGTGTATTTGAAATTTAACAATAATATGCTGAAATATTGTGGGTAGGCTGGAATTTAAGTGCAATAGCTTTCTCTCGAACAACTATTACGATTCAAGTGATATCTCTTAAAGATCGACAAGCTTATCAAGATAAACAGCCCACAACCTTAATGCATCCACTCTCTCGAGCTAGATAGATAGAATTGAGTTTATCATTCACTCTCTTGAGCTGAACCCATATCAACTAATACCTACATCATTAATCAAAATATTTGGTTCCATAACCTCTCTATCAAGCAAGTTAAGAACTCAAAATTAGAATTGCATTTGCAACTACAATTCATAGATTAAAACACAGTTAATGATTAAACCCAAATTAAAATAGCAATTTCATCATTAAACAACAATACCATAAGATAATTAGATAAATAAACACACGATCACACCCAAGAATTGGAGTTTTAGCTACACATCATAAAAATAGAGAAACGATTTCCAAATACATTAGCCATGATTAGGGTAAAGGTTCTAAAGTCTTTACAATGGTCCAAATTGAATAAATTCAAAAACCCACTTCCAAATCTTCAAGTTTGAGCCTCAAAAGCTTCAAAGTTTCCAATGGAACCTCAAAAACTAAGAGAAAACTCTAACTTTCAAACTCAGGGAATTAGAACTACTAAATCCTCTGAATAATTGATTGATTCCTTCTGAAATTTCATTCTAAATTTCAATTAATAATTGCCCTATTTTTGTCCTAAAAGGCCATTGGGCGGAGTAAGGCGGGCCTCACTGAACAGGTCGGCGATCCGCCTTTTGCTTCCTTCAATCGCCAAGTTGAAATGGTCATCAGTCTTTCAGGTCCTGTAACTTTGGGCAATCAAAGTTGCCCTCATGGAGTGTCACGACCCAGGGGTTCCCCCTAGATGTAACAAGACATATAAGATCCCGAGAGGCCTCATACAAGCCACATATACATATCATAACATAAAGTAGTAGAAAAGTTGCAGAAATTAAAAATGTTTCAATACAATCACTGTCTTTTATAAAACGAGCGGAAGCCTAACAACATTGTCTCAAACCATCTAACCTACACGAATAAAGTCTTGGGTCACTGCCTATACAATAGTCCAAGACATAAAAGAAAACATAAGGGAACGTGGTGATCACATCCTCGAACACAATGAGGACTCACCCAAACTTAACTTTGTTGATCAACAACGAAGCTAGCCACAAATGTGTAAATTGGGAGAGCCGAACCCTACATTTGATAAGAATGTAGGCAAGAGTATGCGTTAGTACAATCAAATACTAAATATGATAGCTTGCATAAACAACATTAACATAAGCATTAGTCAACATAAGACATAAGGCAGAATCATAATCAATACATAATAAGCATCATAATGAAAGAGGAATACTCCCTTAAGTAACCTCACTTAACCTTAGCCAAGACTTAGGTCATCCACCTTTAGTCAAGCCTGCATCATTGAAGGCATATCTAGCAACACTCCAAGCAAATCACCTTCATAATGTAATCACAACAATCAGACTTACTTTTAAAGACATGGGTGTTTGCCTCTATGCCTAGCTTATAAAGGCTAATGGGTATTCACCTCTTGCCTTGCTTACTTTAAGATTATGGGTACTCGCCTCCATACTCACATCATATGACACGGGTACGCAGATCCACATCATTTCATAAGGATCATGGGTACTCCCCTCCATATCCATTCATCATAATAAGAACATGGAGAATCACCTCTTGTTTACTTCTAAGGAGTATGGGAAATCACCACATATCCTATAATATGGAGGTCAAGGGTAGTCGCCTCTAGCTTCATCATTTATTAAACATTTTAGTCCAGATTCATTTTAGGTGAGCAATCCTTTCAACCTAGAATCATTTATGTGAGTAAACCTTTCACATTCATTCAATCATGCTTAGCAATTCGTTAGGGGAAGTATCTCTTCCACATCATATCATTAGTATTTAACAATTCGTAGTCTAAGCCTTACTCTCAAAGCAATACATCTCATGATCATCATCTCTGCTTTACTCTCAAACAATTACCATCATATTCATCATATATGCTTCAATCTAAAGCAATTCTAATCATGCATTATTAAACCTATAAGGAAATATCTAACCCATAGAGTTTCCCTCTCATGACATCAACCCAACATATCAATTCAACCCTAAAACCATAGGATAAGCATGTGTACATGTAATTTCATTCTAAATACATGCAATTTTATCAAATATATCATAAACAATCATAATCCAACTATTTGGATCAACATTCATCACAACCCACAACATTGGAAGAAACCCTAACTTGAATTGGGGATTTAGACTTCATAATTGGGGAATTCAAGGGACTCCATGGCAGAAAGGATCCCATGGATGAAAAGCCATCATAACTTAGTCCCAATTCCCACAAAACCTTGAAGATTGGAAGACTTGATCTTGACCTAGCTTCAATCTCCTTCTTCTTCTTCCACCTTCTAGAGAGAGAATATTTGAGAGGGGTTTTGGGTTTTCTTTTGGGAATTGAGAGAATGACTTGAATGTGGGATTTTGGGGGTTAAAAATACTTATATATGTGTTTTAGACTTAGGCAAAATGACACCACTTAGATTTAATTAAAATTGGAAAAGACCCTTAAGTCCCGAAAATAACTGTCCAGACTCCACCCACGAGATCATCACTGATGGACCATGAATGGACCTACGGTCCATCCTAGTCAACCGTGGTTTGATTCAGAGATTTTTGGCCATCGATGGTTCCCCCAACCACGGGCCGTGGACCCATCCACGGGGCGTGGGTCCTGGCCGTGGTTCTGCCTTAGGCAGTTTTCCAAAGTACCCCATCCACAAAGCCCACCTACGAGGCGTGGGTCCAACCATAGGGCATGGCTGGCCCTCGTGGGTGACACCTGTAATTTCTAATAATTTTCCAAGCTTTCCTCTTTTGAATTCGAGGTGTTGCATTATCTCCCCCTTGGGATCATTCGTTCTCGAAAGAGATTCTAGGCATGTTTCTAAACGAAAAGACTCAAGACTAGCAGCCTATCATGCACGCAACTCATCTATATGCACATAACTAAGGAGGAAACATCAACTCCAATCTCAACATACTCAGTGCATCATAAGGGAGTAGGAACTACATCTAGCAACCTAATATGCATGAAATTTCAGATTTCTTACACTTAAGGAGGAACTACCTTCTTCAAACTCAAAAGCAATGCTCAACACAATCTCATGGAGCCTAAATGCAATTTATACACAAAGCACACATTTAAGGGGGAAATCTCCACTCCAAGCTAACACATGTTCAATAACTCCTCTTATTAAGTCTATAAGCAATTCATACTCAATACTCAACAACATAAGGAAAATACAACATAAAAAAATCAAGAGGGACTCATTACCTCAAGCTAGAATAGGAGGAAAAACACTACTAAAAATCTGTCAAAAAACGATGGCCAAAAGTGAGGGACTGCGTCGCTTTTTTTGTCACAATTGATGGAAAAGCGACGGACTACGTCGCTTTTTTGGTCAAAATTGACGAAAAAGCGACGCAGTCAACTCCGTCGCTTTATAGCTCGACGCTTTTCAAAAAGCGACGAACTGTGTCGCTTTTTGATCTTTTTTGTTTTAGAATTTTTTTTAACAAAAGCAACGAAGTTCGTCGCTTTATTTTAATTTTAATTTTTTTTATTTCTAAAAGGCGACGCAGTCCGTCGCTTTTCTGGAAATTTTATTTTTGAAAATCCCATAAAAGTGACGGACAAAAGGACCCTGTCCGTCACTTTTCTGGAAATTTTATTTTTGAAAATTCCAGGAAAGTGACGGACAAAAGGACCCTGTCCGTCGCTTTTTTGGAAATTTTAGTTTTGAAAAATCCTGAAAAGTGACGGACAAAACCATGTTGTCCGTCACTTTCTAGGATTTAAAAAAAATAAAACCCAAAAAAGCAACGGACAAAACCACGTTGTCCGTCGCTTTTCCTGCACTATTTTTTATCTGCTACCCACCTGCAAATGCAATTCAATTCAATTCTACACTATTCAGCCCAATCAAACACACACAATTATAAACAATCTAAACAAAACATAAAACAAAAACTTAAAATAACATTTAAAAGTATCTAAATCACAAATTAAAGACTTATAAAGTCTTTCAAAATTTCAAAAACTTCGTAAATGTCCAGAGATCTAAACTAGGGAGTGGGATCTACATAATCATCCTTATCACTCTCGTCGTCGGTGTCATCGGGAGCCGAAGTAGTAGGTCGACGAGCGAGGTTCATTCATTACTAGTTCTTTGATTTGTTGAACGGTCTCACTCATGCTTTCTTGTTCAGCTACTCTTCTCTGCTCTGTCTCTGCTAGTGCCGCTGTAAGTTTAGCTATTTGATCCGACATAGTAGCAATCTGAACACCGTCAAGTGCCTCGGCTTGAAGTGACGATCCAATACCTTCTAAGCCTGACTGGAGTTGTCTTACATCATTTCGAGAGCCTAGACCATAGACTCTACCCTTGTGTGTCCCCCCTACCACTTTTTCTTTCCAAATATGGGTGGAAAGTTCATGTGTCAATTGGACCGAACTATCTAAATTCTCATTGACGTACTGATGAAAGTCATTTTGCATATTAAATATAAAAATTGACATCAATATATATACATATCATAAATATATTCACTATTAATATATATTATTCATATTAAATAACTTATAAAAGTTCGTCCGGCCTTTCCGCCACCCACACATCTGGATCCAACTCATTTTCTTTCTTCCTGACATGAGTCTTCTTGAAAACCTTCGGTTCAATGGGAGTGCGTCCCAATTCTTTTTCCTATAAATAAAAACTAAAATATATAACGATATATATGAATCAACTAATTACTTATTGAAAAGTTTGAATTAGAACTTACCATCTCTTGTTCAATTGTTCTAACCATCTTTGCACCTTTGGTGTGCAACGAGCCACCTTTAAGACTGCCTCTAGCCTTTTTGGCTTGATCTGATATTGCCTTAAACTTGTTTGTGTTCCAATACTGACCCAATTCATCAAAAACATGAGGCAACATCCAATCGGGACATTCACCAATATCCCAAACTTTCTTTAGCCAGCTAGACAGTCTGGCAAATACCTTCCTCTCAAATGTGGTCCCAATGACCAAATTGTACCTCGACTCCCAAGTACACATAGTCTGAAAAAAATTTGAATAACGTTAATTAGATCGATAGTAAAAAAATGTAAAGTATACTAAACTTAACTAAAAAATATATACCTTAAAGTAATTAAACATCGCCTAGCGTATACTGTTTGGAATCTCGCTCCAAGAGTGATAAGCATATGTATAGAGTCTTCTAACACAGTCTTTTAAAGCCCGGACAACATCCTTTGCAGGATTCCACCTACAAAACACATAATAAATATGTTAGTTCATGAATAATAATTAAAGTATAAGAAATAAATAAAGAAACTAACAAATAGATAACAAAACAAACTTACGATGATCCATCCGGCTCAATCATGACTCTACCAAGTTTGTCCTTCTGGCCAGGAGCTAAAGAAGGCATCATATCATCTGGTGTAGCACTAGGTGTAGATGTAGACGAAGGTGATACATCAGGATGCCCAAAACGCTGAGTCAATGGAGGTGTATCGGCCATAGCATTTGACTGCTCGCTACTAGAATCTCCAATCCTCATGGCAGATAACTGAGGAGATGTACCTGTGGGAGATGGAGTACTTATCGATAAGATCATGCTCGATGAATATCCTATAAATGTAGGTCCTCGTGCGTCGTGAAGGTAATGCATGTGAAGTAGATGAAGCATCGACTGGTCGATGGTAATTAGGATAATATTGTCAAGGATCCGTCGTACCAAACGGAACAACAAATAAATTAGTATCATGGTTGATGCACTCTGGCGCAGAAGAAATAGATCATGCAATATCCTCAGCATCTATGGGTCTCCTAGACTTCTTATTCTTTGTTTGTTTAGTCTGGCTAACTCCAAGATGTTCGCGATGTCTATCACTCTCACCGCCTGATGACATTTGTACGCAAATTTACATTTATAATATATATAAAAATCATAAATTAAATAAAATTAGCAAAATACACTTACATATATATACTAGCTAGCTTTCATTCTACACTATTCCTCCTCACTTGTTTCAATTCCATCATTCTCCCATTCTTCCTCCTCAGTTGTTTCATTTTCATTATCGTCCCATTCTTCGTCATCAAATGATTCATTTTCCTCATTCTCAGATATTTCTTCCTCAACATTCAGTACTTTTTCTAATATGTATTGAGGATGTTGTAGTGTGGTTTCCAATTCAACATCAACTTGTTGAACAATTGCAACATCATTTTGATACGCCACATCTAAGACATTGTCAATTTCAATTCTTCCGACATGCTTACTTTTTATAACAATCCACCAATCAACTTTCTCTCTACACAATGGATATGGAGCGTAATACACTTGTTTAGCATTTTGTGTAATAATAAAAGGATCATAACTTCTGTATTTTCTTATGTGCTTTTCAATTATATTATGTTGATGGTCCACCTTTTTGCCTCTATGTGATGGGTCAAACCACTCACACCGAAACAATACAATCTTCTTCTTAGGCAAACCTGAATACCTCACTTCAATAATCTCTTGAATGACACCATAATATTCAATAGTTTGACCAGTACCATCAACATCACCTTGTATGTAGACACCGCTATTATTTGTTTTCTTGTTCCTAGAAACTTCTTTAGTTTGAAACTTAAAACCATTGACACAATACTTATTCATTGTCAGTACTTGAGATTCAGGTCCAAGTGCTACTTCTTTCACTAATTGCAAATGTTGGACACTTGAGTATTCATCGTAAACCTACGTGATTGTTATTTCAAGTAATATAATTTAGTATAACATGAATATATTATTAAATACTTAGTGATTGCACACTTACATAGTTCCTCAGCCATTTGGAAAATTATGTATAGATGACTTCATTACCCGATGTGTTTACGAACAAGCTGATCATTTTACATTCAAGTATTTCATTAGTTAATGATCACTTTTTAGTATGTAATTTAATAACATATTTTTAACACTTACTTGAAATATGGTTGAACCTCTGGACAATTAAGCAAAATATGTGTCACAGCTGATTGCATTTCCATATCAGTGAAGCCTCGCTTTCCACACTTCTTAGATCCTCGACCATTTTGATTAAAAATTGATATCGGTGGAAATAAAGGATCAATATCGCCTTCATAATTGCGATTGGGCCTGTTTCTCCTACATGACACATCATCACCAAAGTAATAAGAATAAAAATCACCAGTTTCTCTCCCAATATGACCTTGAACAAATGATCCTTCGATCCTTCCCCTTTGCTTAATTGTTTGCTTCGAACAGCCAATTTTTCTGCATGTATAGATGTATATATATGTTAATATATAAAATACTTGGCGAATATATATAACTTAGTGAATATTTCAAATGGATACCTCTCAAATGGATACATCCATCTTGTTTGAACCAGACCTCCGAGGCGGGCCTCTTGTACAAGGTGAATTGGAAGATGCTCCATCACATCAAAGAAACCACATGGAAATATTTTCACCAACTTTGTAGTAGTAACAATAATATTTTCCTCCATCCTGTCTAAACTACTCTCCAACAACTTTTCAAAACACAAATCTTTAAAAAAAAGACTTATCTCTGTAACAACTTTTCAAAACACAAATCTTTAAAAAAAAGACTTATCTCTGTGATTGGTTTCCATATCCTTTCGAGTAGATGGCTAAAAGCAATAGGAATTAAAGTTTCCATGAACACATGACAATCATGACTTTTCATACCTATCAATTTTCCGTCATTCATATCTGCCCGCTTTCCTAAATTTTTAACCCACTCAATAATTTCACGTCTCTCATCCAATGTGAATGTAAAGTTGTCTTTGGGCTTAACTATTTTACCATTCTGTAATTCCTACAACCATAACTCTTTTCTCCTACAATATTCCTTTATATCCATTCTAGCTTTTGGATTGTTTTTTGTCTGACCCTTAACATCCATCATTGTGTTAAACAAATTGTCAAAGTAATTTTTTTCAATATGCATCACATCTAGATTATGTCATAGCATATTGTCCTTCCAATACGGCAACTCTCAAAATATGTTTTGTTTGGTCCAATTATGTTCAACACCATATCCAGGACGTCTAGAAGGTGAGGCTTATGTAACTTTAGGTAATTGAGAAACTCTTTCCCAAATTTGATTCCCTGTGATTAATGGAGGTCACTTTCAACCTTATTTTTCCTAAATGCATTTTTCATCTTTCTAAACTCATGGTCCATTGGCAAGAACTGGCGATGACAATCAAACCATGTATTTTTTCTGCCATGCTTTAAAGTGAATGCCTTACTATTTTCCATGCAATACAGACATGCTAGCTTTCCAGCTGTCATACAACCAGACAGCATCCCGTATGCAGGAAAATCATTAATAGTCCACATTAAAGAAGCACACATAACAAAATTTTGTTTAGTTGATATATCGTAAGTCAAACGCCTTCAAACCACAATTGTTTGAGCTCATCTATCAATGGTTGTAGATAGACATCAATCAAACTTTTTGGATTACAGGGACCTGGAATAACACAACTTAGAAAGATGTAGGGACTGGTCATGCTCATTTCAGGAGGAAAATTATACGGAGTAAGAAATATCGGCCAACATGAATAAGGCGAAGCATTATTAGAGAATGGTGTGAAGCCATCTAAACACAACCCCAATCTAACATTTCTTGGTTCACTAGCAAAATCAGGATATACATTATCAAAATGCTTCCATGCTTCACCATCAGATGGATGAGACAAGACACCCGGCGGCCTTCTATATTCACGATGCTATCTCATATATGGGGCAGACCTCATCGATGCATACAACCTCTTTAACCTAGGAATGAGAGGTAGATAATGCATCGCCTGAACTGGGACCATCTTTCCAGCCGGAGTCCTCTTATAATGAGCATGTCAACAAAACTTACGATTTTCTAATTCACTATCAGTCTTGTAAAACAACATGCAACCATTAACACAACAATGAATTCTATCATACGTCAATCCTAACTTGGATACCAAACGCTTTGCCTGATAGAAGTTCTTTGGTATGTTAAACTCTGGATTAACTAGTTCACCCAAAAGATCAGCCATTGAGTCCATAGCCGCATTAGGAACATTCCAATCTGATTTAATATTCATTAATCTAACCGCAACTGACAAGGCAGAATGCGGACTCCCTTCACATAGTGGACGACTAGACTCTTCTAATTGATCATAAAAGCGTCTTGCTTCTTCATTAGGAGCTTCATCAAAATATTGTTCCGATTCTATCCCACCTTGAACCCCGAAAACATCATTGATCATTTCATGAACCCTATCATGTTCAACTCTAATTTGGCCATGTGGTGCAACCATATTATATACATCCACAGGCATCAAATTATAAAACATACCATCCAATCTATCACTTTCTCCATGATCAATCCATACAAAATATCTAGGCTTAAATCCATTACGGTACAAATGAACCATAACTGTATCTGGTTTAAAAAAATTTAAGCACTTACATGCACTACAAGGACACCTAACCAATCCATTATTCTTGAAAATGTCAAGTGTCATTGTATGTTCAATAAAATTTCTAACACAGTCAATAAACTCAAGTTTCAAACCAGCACCAGTTTCATAATGCATATTATACATCCACAAACGATGATCCATCTACAAAAATATAGATATTCAATTATATTATAAATAAAATTTAATAATAATTTTACTACATTAATTCATAGTTAATATATATTTATAATAATTACTTAAAATCCCAAATTCAAACTAGTAGTAGTCCTAAAACTAGTTTAGTATTGACGTAACCACATTATTTATTTTAACTTATTTAAACAACTTAACAACTTTAACTAGTTTAGTTTTGACTTAATACAACAACTAAATCCACCAAGTAAATCACATTATTTAATTTAACTTATTTAAACAACTTAACAACTTTATAACTTTAACTAGTTTAGTATTGACTTAATTCCAACAACTAAATCCACCTACTAAATCACATTATTTATTTTAACTTATTTAAACAACATAACAACTTTAACTAGTTTAGTTTTGACTTAATACAACAACTAAATCCACCAACTAAA
>NC_064287.1:25524106-25733908 GCF_019186545.1 Solanum stenotomum
TGATCAAAATTAAGTTTATATTAATTCCTAATTAAGTTTTCAAGTTATTATAAATTAATTAAGTTTAATATAGTTCTAATTAATTTATATTAAGTTCAAATTAACTAAGGTCAATAAGATTTTCAAGTACTACAAAATGTTAATTAAGTTCAAATAAAATCCAAGTTCTAATAAGAATAAAAATTAAGTTCTAATAAATTAAAGTCAACAACATTTCAAGTTCATATTCCTAATTAAGTTCAATTTATAGTAAATTCAAGTTATAATTTCAAATTTAAACTAGTCTTAAAATCACAAATTCATTTAGTTATATAGAACCTTCAACTTCTAAGTTCAATAAGTTCAAGTTCCAAATTCAAGTTAATTCATATCTAATTTCTAAACTTAATTATATATAAACTTATAATCCATGAATTGGTTATATTCAAGTTCAAGTTCATATGAAAGTTCTAAAATTAGTTAAATATAAACTTCAAATCCAAGAATATTAGTTATTTATATATATTCAAGTTTTAATAAGTTCAAGATTTCAATTCAAGTTCATATCTAATTTCTAAACTTAACTAGTTATATATTCAACATAATTAGTTCCAAGTTCAAGTTCTAATTTCAAGTTCAAGTGTAAGTTCAACTTCAAATTCTAAGTTCACGTTCTAAGTTCAAGTTCTAATTTCAAGTTCAAGTTCAAATTTTAATTTCAAGTTCAAGTTCTAAGTTCAAGTTCAAATTCTAAGTTCAAGTTCTAATTTCAAGTTCAAGTCTAAGTTCAACTACAAAATATGCTTTGTTTGGTCTAATTAAGTTCAATTAGTTCAAGATCTACAAAGTTAAAGCTTAATTAATTAATCAATACTAATTAATTAAGTTCAAGCTCTAGTTAATTAGTTGATCAAAATTAAGTTTATATTAATTCCTAATTAAGTTTTCTAGTTATTATAAATTAATTAAGTTTAATATAGTTATAATTAATTTATATTAAGTTCAAATTAATTAAGGTCAATAAGATTTTCAAGTACTACAAAATTCTAATTAAGTTCAAATAAAATCCAAGTTCTAATAAGAATAAAAATTAAGTTCTAATAAATTAAAGTCAACAACATTTCAAGTTCATATTCCTAATTAAGTTCAATTTATAGTAAAGTCAAGTTATAATTAATTATAAGTTCTAATTCAAATTACTAAAATTCCAAATTCAAACTAACTAGAATTCAAACTATTAATTAGTCCAAAAATATCACATATAATTCAAACTATTAGTCCTAAATTTCAAATTCAAACTAGTCTTAAAATCACCAATTGAAAGTACTCCTATAATTCAAAAATCAAACTAAAGTGCTAAAATCCCAAATTCAAACTATTAGTAATCCTAAAATCTCAATAATAATTCAAACTAGTCCTAAATTCAAAATTCAAACTAGTCTTAAAATCACAAATTCAAACTAGTCCTAAAATCCCAAAATCTAACTAGTTCTAAAATCCCAAATTCAAACTAGCTAGCTATTCCTAATGCCAAATTCAAAGTACTAGTCCTAAAATCTCAATAATAATTCAAACTAACTCAAATAATACCCAAATTCAAACAACTCCTTAAATACCCTAATTCAAACTAATCTTACAATTCCAAAATCAAACTAATTAACTCAAGAAATACCGAAATTCAAACAAATCCTAAGATACCCTAATTCAAACTAACCCTAACATTAAAATTTTCAATTCACAATCAACAAACACAAACTAACAATCAAATAATCCCTATTTCAAACTAACAATCAAAAACCCTAAATCATGCACTTACTAACTAACAATCAATCAAACTAACAATCAATAAAAAACTAATTCAATACACTAATTAACAAATTCAATACTCAAATTGAAAGAAATTTAAAATGATATTATGAAACCCTAACCTTGAATTAAAGGAGAAAGGCAGTGAGTCGGGGTCGGCGTGGGCAGCGGCAGTGTTGGCAGCGGCGGCGTGGGCAACGGCGACGATCAGCGGCAGAGTCGGCGTCACTTCGTCGGTGTCGGCGTCGAGAGAGAGGAAGAGAGAAGGAAGAAAGAGAGATGGAGAAATGGGAAAAATTGCGTCTGCTAGTGCAGATATTTTAAAGAAAATGACGGACAGCGTCTCTATGTCCGTGCCTTTTTTAAAAAATGTTTGACCAACATTTTGACCAAAAAGCGACGGACTAAGAGACACTGTTCGTCGCTTTCTTAAAATATTTGACAAGATATTTTGACCAAGAAGTGACGGACATAAAGATGTTGTCTGTCGCTTATTTAAAAATTAATTAAACAATTAAAATTAATAAAAAGCGACGGACGGCGTGACTTTTTTTAAATTAATAAATAATTATTTTTAATAAAAAGCGACGGACAACGTCTCTTTCTATATAAAATAATTAATTATATATATATTTGGTGCAAAAATTCGCAAAAAAAAGTGACGGACTAAGCAATTCCGTCCGTCGCTTTTAAAAAAATATTTTAAAAAATTATTTTAATTAAAAAGCGACGGACAGTGAGGCTAATGGCGTCGCTTTTTAGAGCGACGTCGTCCGTCGCTTTTAGTTCCGTCATTTTTTAGCAGTTTTTTAGTAGTGAAAGATGGGGATACTGGGACATCATATCGGCTTCCGTCTTCCAAGTAGGACCCTCAACAAGATGGTTTCTCCATAACAGTTTCACGGAGGCAACCTTTTTTTTCCTCAATCTCTTCACTTGTCGATCTAAAATCTCAATCAGGACTTCTTCATAAGAAAGGTTATCTTTCAGTTCCAACCCTTCTAGGGGAATTATGGATTTCGGATCTCCGACGTATTTCTTCAACATTGATACATGGAAGACCGGATGCACCGATGCCAACTCACTTGGCAAGTCTAACTCATATGCAACCTTCCCAATACGCCTCAAAATTTGGTAGGGGACTACAAAACGGGGACTAAGTTTCCCTTTCTTCCCAAACCTCATCACACCCTTCATGAGTGAGATTCTCAAGTAAACCCAATCAAGCACGTCGAATTCAAGGTCTCTCCTCCGCATACGACTTTTGTCGACTTTGGGCCATTTTTAACCTCTCTCTTATGAGTCGAACTTTCTCAATGGCCTCAAAAACTAACTCGAGTCCTATCAAAGCAACCTCACCCACTTCAAACCACCCGATAGGAGATCTACACCTCCTACCATAAAGGGATTCATACGGGGTCATACCAATACTCGAATGGTAGTTATTATTGTAGGCAAACTCTAGTAAGGGTAAATGGTCATCCCAATTTCCCTTGAAATCTATCGCGCAAGATCTCAACATGTCCTCTAACGTTTGGATTGTTCGTTCCACTTGCCTAGCAGTTTGGGGGTGAAAATTTGTACTAAGCTTAACTTTGTGTTAAGACCCTTTTAAAAGGACCTCCAAAACTGTGAAGTAAACTGAGTACCTCTATCGGAGATAATGGACAAGGGCACTCCATGCAACCTTACCATCTCCCTCAAATACAATTTAGCATAATCTTCCGCCGTATAGAAAACTTTGACGAGAATGAAATAGGCCGACTTCGACATTCGGTCAACTATAACCCAAATCGAATCATATTGATGCCGAGTACGGGGCAATCCCACTATGAAATCCATATTCAAATCTTCCCACTTCCAAGTAGGAATACTAATGTCTTAGGATGAGCCTCCCGATTTCTGATGCTCAACCTTCATTTGTTGGCAATTAGGACACTTAGCCACAAATCTCGTAATATCCTTCTTCATCCCATTCCACCAATAGATCTCCCGCAAATCATGATACATCTTGGTGGCTCTTGGGTGAATAGAATACCAAGAACTATTGGTTTCTGACAAGANTCTGATGCCCAACCTTCATTTGTTGGCAATTAGGACACTTAGCCACAAATCTGGTAATATCCCTCTTCATCCCATTCCACCAATAGATCTCCCGCAAATCACGATACATCTTGGTGGCTCTTGGGTGAATAGAATACCAAGAACTATTGGTTTCTGACAAGATTTGTTCCCTCAAGTCATCGACATTCAAGACTCACAATCGACCTTGGTACCTTAGGACACCATCTCCCCCTTGGGAGAAAGCCTATACGGACTTCTTTAGTACCGCCTCTTTCAACTCTACTAAGGTCAGATCAAGACATTGCTTTGCTTTAACATCGGCCACGAAAGACGATTCAGAACCATTATGGACCATAATACCATAATACCACCCTTGGTGGAATCCACTAGTTGAACTCCCAATCGGGCCAACCTATGAACATCTCGAACCAACTCTTTTCTCTCATCATCAACATGTGCAACACTACCCATAGACAACCGACTAAGGCCATCCGCCACCACATTTGCTTTACTGGGTGATAGAGAACACTTATATCATAATTTTTCAATAACGCAAGCCACCTTCTTTGGCGGAGATTTAGATCTTTTTGGGTAAACACATATTACAAACTCTTGTGGTCTGTGAAAACATCCACATGGACACCATACAAATAATGCCTCCAAATATTTAAGGCAAATACAACTGTCACTAATTCTAGATCGTGGGTAGGATAGTTCTTCTCATGAACCTTTAGTTGCCTTGAAGCATAGGCAATCATTTTACCATTTTGCATAAGCACGCATCCCAACCCAACTCGAGAGGCATCACAATAAGCAACAAAACCATCTGTCCCTTTTCGGTAAATTCAACACCGGAGTGGAAGTAAGTCTATCATTCAACTCTTGGAAACTTTTCTCACAAGTTTTGGACCATTTGAACTTGGCCTTCTTTTGAGTCAATGTCGTCAAAGGAGAAGCAATGGAGGAGAACCCCTCAACAAACCTTCTATAATAACCAGCCAAACCCAAGAAGCTTCTAATGTTTGTCGGTGATAGAGGTCTAGGCCAACTTTTGACCACATCCATCTTACTCTGATCTACCTTAATACCCTTACTTGAAACAATGTGGCCTAGAAAAGCCATGAACCTTAGCCAAAACTCATGTTTGCTAAACTTAGCAAAAAGTTGTCTTTCCTTAAGGATTTGCAACACAATCCTCAAATTATTAATGTGATCATCCTCGCTCCTTGAATAGATCAAAATATCATCAATGTATACAATCACGAACATATCAAGTTATTGTCTAAACACCCTATTCATCAAGTCCTAAACGCCGCCGGAGCATTATTCAAGCCAAAGGACATCCCCAAAAACTCATAATGACCATATTGGATTCTAAAAGTCATTTTCCTAATATCTTCCTCTTTCACCCTCAATTGGTGATAACACGATTGGAGATCAATTTTGGAAAAATAACTTGCCCCTTGAAATTGATCAAATAAGTCATTTATTCTTGGAAGAGGATACTTGTTCTTGATGTTTACCTTGTTCAACTGCCAATAATCAATACACATACGGAGTGCACCATCGTTCTTCTTAACAAACAACACTGGAGCATCCCATGAAGAGAAACTCGATCGGATGAACCCCTTATCCAATAAGTCCTTTAACTGACATTTCAACTCCTTAAGTTCTGGCGGAGCCATTCTATAAGGAGGAATATAGATAGGTTGGGTATCGGGGAGAAGGTGAATCCCAAAGTCTATTTCCCTTTCGGGAGGAACACCAGGCAAATCATCGGGGAAAACTTCTAGAAGCTCTTTTACAATAGGGACCAACTCAAGAATAGGAGTTTCGGACTCCACATCCCTCACCCTCACTATATGGTAGACACAACCTTTTGAGATCTTTTTTGGTAAGAAACAAATTGACCTCTATGCATAGAATTCCCCCTCCCACTCTAGGATAGGTTTATTTGGGAATTGAAATTTGACTACCCAAGTTCTACAATCTATAGAGGCATAACAGGAACGCAACCAATCCATCCCAAGAATAACATCAAAATATATCATATCAAGTTCTACCAAATCCACCAAAGTAACCCTATGGGACAAGGAAATGGGACACCTTCTATAAACCCTCTTAGCCACAACAGAATCACAAACAGGGGTAGAAACAGAAAAAAGGTTCTAACAATCTATCGGGAAGCACATCAAACCTCATAGCTATATAAGGGGCCACAAAGGACAAAGTTTCCCCTGGATCAAGTAAAGCATACACAACTATATGAAAGACTTTTAACATACCCATCACTATATCCAGGGATCTCTGTTGATCACCTCTAGTTTGGAGAGCATAGAAATGGTTTTTCTTAGGAGCATTCCCACCCGAGCCACTTCGACTGGATGAAGGGTAGGGTTGAGCCCTACAATGAGTGTCTCCCTCATTTCTAGTAATCGAAGGGTAATCCCTTATCTTATGATCATTTTTCCATACCCGAAACAAGCATTAGAGACCGCTAGATACTTCCCTTCATTATTTCTCCCACATTTAGCATAAGTAAGCATCAGAGGCCTATTACCATATCATTGTGGTTTTGTGTTAGACACTCTCTCATTTCTTGGCCTCGGAGGAACACTTGTAGAACCTTGCCCAAAGAACTTTTGACAAAACCTTGGATGACCCCGTCCACCAGACCTAGCATGAGAATAATTGCCATCATCCACTTTAGCACTTTTTACCTCTCTAGATCTTTCCTCAATCTTTTCTTCCTTAATTTGTTGGGCATCACCATAAGGCGAGAAATGTCCATGTCATGGACAAGCATAGTGGTGCGGCACTCTTTGACCACCATGTCAGACACACCTAACACAAACTTACTCATCTTGGCCCTATGATCCGCCACAATGGAAGGAGCATACTTGAATAGTTGAGTGAACCTCAAAGTGTATTCCCTTACTATAACACCCCAAAAACTAGTAGGCTAAACTAAAGCTTAACATAGGGGTTAGAGTCATAATTATAACTCCCCGTACTTAAAATAAAGGGTTTCATGTTATAACTTCAAGGTACGACCCCTCAAGGACCAACTAGGTGCCCTTGAGGAAGACCCCTAGAAAAATGCCAAAAACAGTGACCACGGCAGGACCCATGCCCCGTAGGTGGGTCCACACCTCGTGGGTGGGCATCTCGTGGATGGGGCAAAAGTCTCTCACCATGAAGTACACCTAACCAGGACGTTCCATGGTTCCATGCACGGTTCGTAGGTCATGGCTTCTTGGTTCATGCATGGAAACTGTTTTTTGGCGGTTAAGTCTAGGGGCACTTTGGGATATTCTAGTTTTAATTAATATTAAGTGAGGTCGTTTTAGATTAAATTAGGTCAACTATATAAGGATTATATATCACTAAATTAAGTCATCCAAGCCATTATTTCTAAATCACAAAAAAGAACCCAATTCCTCTCCAAATATTCTCTCTTTGGAACTTCAAGGAAGAAGAAGAGGGAAGTTGGAGCTAGGGTTCGAGGAGAAAGGTTTTCTTCTCAAATTCATTGGATTTCATAGCTAAGGTAAGGTAGCTCTTAATCCATGGATAGCCTTCATCCATGAAGCCTCTTCAAATCCCCAATTTCAAAGATAGAAATCCCTAAAAGCAAGGGTTTGATTCCAAGTCATGGATTCCATTCAAAAATGATTCTAATGCTTGAATTACTTTATATTATGATTGAATTGATGATTTATTATGGTTTTTATGTTGAAATCCCCAAGAATCCATGAAATCCCCATATTCCCAAATTATGATCTTGTGATGTGGGTGTATTGATGAAAGAAGGATATTATGAGATTATGCTTGTAGTATTTGGGTTACTTGAATTATGTTATTATACATGTCTAATGTAGTGAATTCTAGATGTGTAGATTTAATATGAGCTTGATCCTTGAAAGGACAAATTATGATATTACGTATGTTTTATGAAGTTCTTGTAAATGCTTTAATGATGCTTTGAGAGTGAAGTGTTAATGATTAGGTTGTTATTGTGGGTTGATTGAAAGATTATTCTCATGAAGTCATAATGAACTTAATGTGAAAGGTTTTCTCACATAATGAAGGTTCTACGGTTTAAAGGCCTTTCTCACCTAATTGAATCTAAGAGTAAAGGTGATCGTGGATGGTGATAGTTTCTCAAGCATGGTCTAAAGAGTTATTGTAATGAATTAACTTGGATTTGTTGTCAAGGACATCTTTCCATGAGACATGAGTAAAGTTAAGACTTAATAAGCTATTTTGTGGGATTTATGTCTAGCACCGAGTGGATATTGAAATGAGATGGAGGTTCACACATAGTTGAGTCCGACATCCATAATGGTAACACTCACCTAGTAGAGTCCAGGTCTCCCAAAGTATGTCTCATGAGATGAAAGACTTCACCTAGAAAATTATGGGTTTGTAGTAGCAATCTCCGTATCCTGTAACTACATGCCTCATAGGATGTTTAGCTAGTGGATCCAGCTAAGCTAACAAACCGGTTCTACCTTAGGCAAGTAGACCAACCCTTTTCGGTGTGGGTAACATCGAAGGGGATCATGTGATAGCTCACATGGTCTCATGTTGGTTAAGGCTATTTCCTAACTAGAACAAGATTATTAATGAACTAAGATATGCTTGAAGAAGTATCTCGAAGTGTTCAATGTAATAAATGAACTAAAGACATGCTTGAAGAAGTATTTCATAGTTTTCAAAGACAATTATGAACTAAGATATGCTTAAGGAAGTATCTCATAGGGTACAAGAATAACAAGATGAATAATGAATTAAGACATGCTTAAAGAAGTATCTCATAGTGTTCACATGCAAAAATGAACTAAGACATGATTATGGAAGCATCTCATAGTGTTCATAGACATCAAGGGCTTGACTAATGAACTAAGGTTAATACATTAAGTTTGGCATATGAGTCCACGAGTTTCAAAAGATGAGGAATATGAATGATGACCTAAAGAGGTTTACTTAGCATGGGTAAGATTTATGGGGTCTTATTCATTCATTGTACAAATATGCATTGAGGGTATTTATAAAGTGTTTCTCTTATGCTGTGATGATTTATATGTTGATTATGCTTATGACTTATACTTTTCCACTATTTTCATAATGATGTTCAAACTTAGTAAATTGCATGCATTCAAATAAAATGTCCCTTTTAGCATATTTTCAATATTTTTATGCATGACTATTATACTTAGTGCATTTTTGTACTAACACCTACTTGTCCTACATTTTCCCCAAGTGTAGGGTCTGGTTCTAAAGGTGCTAATCGTTGTGGCTAAAGCTTGGATTCGCTTATTCTCCTAGCTTGATGGTGAGTCCTCATAATTTGCGGATGGATGTTATCTCATTGTAGTTTCATTTCTTGTATTTCCTTTTTGGACTATGTTGTATGGGTCGTGTCCCTTTTCTCATTCGAATATTGTAATAGATGGCTATGTTGAAACTTAGAGTCTAGACTTTCGCTTTTGCTTTTGAAAATTTTAGACTTGAAATACGTTTTTACTCTTATTGTTCTATTGCTTATGTTATGATATGCTAAGTGGCTTGTATATATGGAGTCCTTCGGGGTTCTATACACCATATTACATCTAAGGGGTACCCCTAGGTTGTGACACTTACGCTCATATTTCCTTGCCTAAAGTTGATGAACTCAAGTACCTTGGCCTCTCTCATATCTAGGGGGAACAATCTGTCAAGAAATGCACATTTGAACCTTTCCCATTCTATGGGACCTGCTTCAACCGGCCTTGCCTCTTTCCACTGATTAAACCAAATCTGAGCAACCCCTTTTAGTTGGTAAGCGGCTAGTTTCGCCTTCTCTACTGGAGTCATACCCATGATAGAAAGTACTTTGTAGACCTCGTCGATAAACTCTTGAGGGTCTTCCTCAACTTGGAACCATAAAAATCGAGAGGGTTCATTCTTGTAAAATCCCTCACTCTTTATGCCGTCGTACCCACACTTGGGTTCATGGAGACTACCACCTCTCTATTGGCTTGTGTTGTCACAGCTTGAGCCAATACTTGGAATGTCGACCTAAACTCTGCATTAGTCACATTCTCATTCAATGGGTCAATGGGAGCTTGAGGAGGAGCTTGGGTAGGAACCTAAGGAAGAACCTCTTGCTTAACATTGCCTTCCTCCAACCTTCTAGCATTAGCCCTTCTAGTAGTCATATCTTGAAAACCATCGGGCACGGATTAGGAGAAAGACTTATAGAGTTAAACTCCAAGGAATGACTTAGAGAAGCGAAGAAGTGAAGTTTCCTAAACATCTAATACCCTCTCATTAATGAATGTGGTGCGCTCCACACTTATGAACAAGACTCTAGTAGACGTGGTTTGAGACATCCTAGAACCATTCTAAACTTTGTGCTCTGATTACCAAGTTTATCACGACCCAGGGGTACCCCCTAGATGTAACAAGGCGTATAAGACCTTGAGAGGCCTCATACAGGCCACTTAGCATATCATAGCATAAAGTAATAGAAAAGGTGCAGAGATTAAAAACTTTTTGATACAATCAAAGTATTTTATAAAAACGAGCGGAAGTCTAACAACATTGTCCAAAACCATCTAAACAACATGAATAAAGTATTAAGTCACAGCCCATACGATAGTCCAAGACATAAAAGAAAACATAAAGGAAAGTGGTGATCACATCGTCGAACACAATGAGGACTCACCCAAACTTCACTTCCTTGATAAAAAAAATGAAGCTAGCCACAAGTGTGTGAATCGGGAGCTCCGGACCCTACATTTGATAAGAATGTAGAAAAGAGTATGTGTTAGTACAATCAAATACTAAATATGATAGCTTACATAAACATAAGCATTAGTCAACATAAGACATAAAACATAATCATAATCAATACAAAATAAACATCATAATGAAAGAGGAATACTCCCTTAAGTAACCTCACTTAACCTTAGCCAAGACTTAGGTCATCCGCCTCTAGTCAAGCTTACATCATTGAAGGCATATCTAGCAACACTCCAAGCAAATCAACTTCATAATGTAATCACATCAATCACACTTACTTTTAAAGACATGGGTGCTCGCCTCTATGCCTAGCTTGTAAAGGCTAATGGGTATTCGCCTCTTGCCTTACTTACTTCAAGATTATGGGTACTCGCCCCCACAATTACATCATATGACATGGGTACTCACCTCCACATCATTTAATAAGGATCATGGGTACTCCCCTCCATCTCCATTCATCATAATAAGAACATGGGGAATCACCTCTTGTTCACTTCTAAGGAATATGGTAAATCACACATATCCTTCAATATGGAGGTCAAGGGTAGTCGCCTCTAGCCTCATCATTCATTAAGCATTTTAGTCTAGATTAATTTTAGGTGAGCAATCCTTTAAACCTAAAATCATTTATGTGAGTAAACCTTTCACATTCATTCAATCATGCTTAGCAATTCGTTAGTGAAAGTATCTCTTCCACATCATATCATTAGTATTCAACAATTCGTAGTCTAAGCTTTGCTCTCAAAGCAATACATCTCATGATCATCATCTATACTTTACTCTCAGGCAATTAAAATCATATTCATCATATATTCTTCAATCTAAAGCAATTTTAATCATGCATTATCAATCCTATAAAGAGATATCTAACCCGTAGAGTTTCCCTCTCATGGCATCAACCCAACATATCAATTCAACCCTAAAACCATAGGATAGGCATGGGTACATATATTTCATCCTAAATACATGAAATTCTATCAAATCTATCATAAAAAATCATAATCCAACTATTTGGATCAACATTTATCACAACCCACAACATTGGAAGAAATCCTAACTTGAATTGGGGATTTAGACTTCACAATTGGGGAATTCAAGGAACTCCATGGTAGAAAGGATCCCATGGATGAAAATCCATCATACCTTAGTCCCAATTCCCACAAAATCTTGAAAATTGGAAGACTTGATCTTGGCCTAGCTTCAATCTCCTTCTTCTTCTTTCACCTTCTAGAGAGAGAATATTTGAGAGGGGTTTTGGGTTTTCTTTTGGAATTGAGAGAATGACTTGAATGGGGGATTTTGGGCCTTAAAAATACTTATATAGGTGTTTTAGACCTAGGCAAAACGACACCACTTCCATTTAATTAAAACCAGAAAAAACTCCTAAGTCCCTAAATAACTGTCCAAACTCCACCCACGAGACCATGATTGATGGACCGTGGATGGACCTACGGTCTATCCTATTCAACCATGGTTTGATTCAGAGATTTTTGGCTATTGATGGTTCCCCCAGCCACGGGTTGGGGACGCATCCACGGGGCGTGGGTCCTTGTCGTGGTTCTGCCTGAAAATTACTTTTTCTCCTTCTCTTTCACATTCAAACATGTTCATAATCCACCCCATTATTCAACTAAACATGAATCACCGGATACCCCATTTTTCACTATTCTTACACACTTTATTTCACTTTTTTTTGTTTTTCAGTCTTCTTCTTTTCTTTCTTCTTTTTCTCTTTTTTTTATACATGGAGGGGTTCCATCTTTTTCAAAATAATCCATCAAAGGGGGAGTTTTTCACACTTCTTGACTTTCCTTCTTTTTCACCATACCCCCAACTTAAGCTTTTGGCCTAAGTTGGCTATTCAAACAAACAAATACTTCATAAAGGCTATAGGTGATGGGATAAATAGGTCAAAGTTGTTCAAGTTTCTTCCAAGAAAAGGATAGGCTCAAAAGGTTCCAAGCAAGGTTCACACATTACACAAGGTTGGCCACAAAGAGATATGTTGTCAAATTGGCTCACTCTCCAAATTTTTAGGCCTAAGATCATTCCAATTTTTTGCTTCACTCAATCAATCAGACCAACGGGGTAAATTCTAGTTGTCATCTAGCACAATGTTTAAGACAACCTCACCACACAAGGCATTGGTACAATTATCAAACAAGACTCCACAATTTCTAGCTAGCGTGCAATGTTCATTACAAGAGACTCATTCGACAATCGGCTAGTCACAAGGAGATGCTAAAAGTTCACATATTGCCTATGTAACTTAGTTTTCTTCATCTTAGCCACACATTCATTTCGTTCAATTAAGAGCACTATTTGAGTCATCGGTAATGACCACAATCAACACTCAAATTTGCACAAGAACAACCCAATCACACACAAAACCATTTTCATATCAAAATAATGGGCCACAATTTATCAACAACCAAGATATATATATATATATAACTAATGAGCTCCAATATTCACAAAACAAAATTAGAATCAAGTCAATATTCACAAAACATCCCACAAGCGGTAGGTATGGAAATACCTCACCCCACCAACAAAAAAATGTTGTTGTCCTCAAATGCAACTAAAAAAATAAAAATAGTATGAAAAGTAACAGAGAAGAGGCAAAGAGAATCAACCGGCCAGGCTAGGCCTGGGGTGAAGTCTACATATCCACAGCTCCTTGTGTCTGGGCATTAGTTCCTGGTCTCTCAGCTATTAGGACTACCTCTGATTGAGCATCAGTGCCCGGTGTCTCAGCATCCTTGGCTCCACTTGAGCCCACCATGGAAACGTCCCTCAAAGAGGCATGTACAAATGTATGTACCATGGCTCCCTCTTAGTCTGCCAAATCATCATAGACAGCCTCATCCGTCACACACAGTTGCTCCTCATCTGTCTCAGCCTCGGACTCAGCAGCAACAGCATCAACATCAACTCTAACCTCATCTCTGGTGGTAGCCATAGGAACCTCAGAATAAGCTGGAATATCTGCACTCGATGTGTTGGGAATCGCCATAGTCCAAAATAGTGAAGTGAAATTAGTGGACTTCAGTTAGTCCACATCCTTCCTCAACCCCATAATGTCGATTTTCAAGGCCTTCACATCATAAGTGTCTCCCTGGACCTTCTTACACTCTGCCACTCTCACAGTCAGGGCATCCAAAGTCGACTTGTAATCCCTCATCTCAGCCCTAAGTGGGGACAAGGGAGCAACTATCACCCTTTCTATCATCCCAGGCATAGTCGCCTCAACTCGAGAGGCACTCATATCAACAGAATGAGCTAAATGGCCCATCTTGTATAGCATGGCCTAAGTAATATGGGGTTGGGAAGCAAAAACAGCATCAACAGATCTAGGGGGTGAAACAGAATTAGTCGGAGTCTTAGAAGAGGAAGGTGCAGATGTACCTGAGGGTCCACTGGCCTGATTAGGCAAGAATGCCTCTGTAGGTAACATATCAATGTTGACCTCCAGAGATATATCCATCGGTGTTGCCCTCTTCCTGTCAAGCTCATCCCATTGGTACTCGGCCTTAATATGTCGGATGTCAGTAGAGGAGGTGGGTGTCACAATCGGGAATGGGGGAGATATATGTCTGCTTGGCCCTCATGGCCATCTCCTGCTCAATCAATAGCCCTAAATTCAACTTCTGGAGGGAAATGAAACACCCTAAAAATGCTGCCTTCGAGTGCCTGAATATGGATTCATTTTGGGATGGAATGATAGTGTTGTTGATGAACCTGAACCAGTATCTTGCAGCTATGTTTAGGTCCTTCTTCCTTATCAGTGCACCAGTTTCTATCCACATCGGGGTGGCATCGGAGATAAGGGGTGCCATCCAACCTTTTAGGTCCTCCAAGGTCTTCTTCTGGACCAAGTCGATATAATCATGCATGAAGTCATAAGTGCACCCCAGAACAACATTTATGTTAGAACTTTCACACTTCACCTTCATGCCTCGGACTATCATAGAATCAACTGGTTTGAAGGCACTGGCCTTCTTCTTCCCTTTCGGCACCAAGTCTCCGTAAGCCGAATAGAACTCCTAGACCCAATTGGGAATGTATGGGCCTCGGGGTTTAGTGAAAATCTCTAACTTATGGAACTTGAGAGTGTTTCATATCTCTGGATTCTTGTCCACTACTCCATCTGTGGACAATCTTTTCTCCTCTAGAATGGTCCTCAAACCCTCAGCCTTTAGCAGATTGAGTGACCGAGGAGGAGGACCTTGTACTGGTGGCGTCAGGACTACAGTCTATGTTGAAGCTGCAACTGGAGAAGGAGGGGGAGTTTAAGGCACCGGGATCCTAGACAAATCATTCATCACCTTGGAGCGAAACTCTGTTCTCCACCTGTAATAGCTGGTCATCCTCAAGCTCAGATTTGGAAGCCTGAGAATCATGTAAGTCCCCATCACTGTCGGATGGGGTGATATGTTTCTCGTAGACTCCCTCACTGTCAAAGTTGGCCTTTGGTGTCTCACCCACGGGCACCTTGCCCTTGCATTTGCCTTTTCCTCCCTTTGTAGGGAGTTTTGCTGCCTTTTCTCGGGATGCAGTTGCATCCTCATTTATAATGATTCCATGTGCCCGCTTTCGTGGCGGCATGTCTCTATCGGCTACTTTGGGTCTATCCATTCCTGCAAAATAACATAGGGACACTTAGAAAAATTCCAGAAAAACATCAAAAACGAATTGCAGGAAGACTCGCCGAACCGGTTGGTGAGTTACCGAACTACTTGAACGAGCCAAATCAGGCTCGCTGAAAGTTCCAGCACAAAAATTTCAAAAGTTCAAAGCTGGTCAGCGATGTCCAAGGCCATTCACCAAATCGCCAATTGGTGTCGGCGAACTAGAAGTAGCTCGATGAAAGTTACAGTGTATTTTAAGGACTTAGGGGTGTAGAAAAGGCTATCAAGAAGCACTTTCTGCGACTCACCAAGTGAACTCGGCGAGCTCAGGCATATCGCCAAAAGTTATAGAACAAAAACTCAACATTTAGAGAAATTAAGGGCGATCTAAGGGAACTTAAGTGAATCGTCGAACCCTTCGGTGAGCTCGACCCAGCTCGCCAAATGGCCCAACGTGTCAGTTTTCACCTCGTACTTAAAAATCAAGCTCGCAGCCCCTGAAATCAAAATTAAACACCAACACTATAAAATTAAAGCATGACCCATACTACCCATGTACTCAGACTTTCCCCGATTCGGCTAAAATTGGCCACTTGACATCTTTTACCCTTAAGAATGATGTCAACCGCTCCATCATTAGGTGAAATATGACATTTGGCACAATCTGGGGTTACTCAAACTTCACCCTGATAGACCCAACACATATTCAACACAACCAACAATTACGACTCGATTTTAACAAGCAAAGACACTGGAATCAAGATTAAAGGCCTATTAGTTACGATTTCATTCAAGATTAGGCAAACAAACTACAATATGATGCTTAATACAACACTACCCACAGATATCAATAACAAAATATTGATTGCATTCGATTTCAACCACATATAGAGTTTGGAGTTCAGAAAACAAACTTGTATGTCGAAAAATATTTAAAATGCTAGGTGGCAAAGAAATCCAAATTCCATCCCTAAGCACAACTCCAAATACAATGAATGTAAAATGGGAAAAATAATTCAAGTACTAATATTGGGTGAGAGAATGCGGGGGTTAAAAAGTAGGAAAATGAAAGGATTTTGAAATTTTGAACAGTTTGGCCTTTAAAACCTTTCAGTTCGCGTACCAGTCGGCGGTATAAGATGTGTCCGTCGAGTGGTATTTTGGCTCACTGAGTTTTACAGAACTCCCAGCAATTTAGGGGTTCAAACGGTGGATAAAGTCGGGTTCACCGACCTGTTCGGCGAATCGCCGACTGAGCCTTTGGCTCGCCGAGTTTTACAAAGTTCCCCATCAATCTGGGTGGTTCCAACAGTGATATAAGTCGGGCTCGCCGACCTCTTTGGTAAATCCCCAACTGGACTCTTGGCTCGCCTAATTGCCACTTTCCAACACTTTCACTTTTCAACTTGCACAATCAACACCCATTTTTCAAAAACAACATGTAAAACATCAAAAACTTGGGTTGCCTCCCAAGAAGCGACTTTTTGGGGTTGACTGTTGTGTCACTAGGGAACCCCCCTTTTTGTTATGGATTCAATTGAGTCGACATTTGACCCATATGTGTCTCCAGCTGCTTAATAGAGACTGAATGAGAAGTCACCGTCTGATTGTTGAGACATCCTCCTTCATCTCTTTCAACACATTATCCGACCCTTCAACCTTATTTAGAATGCGTGCAAGCATGTCTTCTGTACGGAAGTTCTCCTAGTAAGCTCTTTGTTCTTTAGGCTTTTGGCGTTCATTAGGTGGGACGTATCTTTCCTTCTCACCATCCCTTTCCTTCCAAGTAGCATTACGATCACGCCATCCCCTATCACGATCTCTCCATCTATGGTCTCTATTCCAACCCAGATTTCCACCCGGACTTAGATAGTTTAACGAAATCCTCCTCCTTGATTTGCAAGAAAGTTCACTTCCTCATTGTACATCATTTCAAATTGTGCTTCTTCAGGGTTTACTCCACCAACACCCACAAAATTTACACTTTTCAACCCACTACCCATCACATTTTTCGATAATAAATCCAGCTAGGTCATCATTTTGGCCATGTTTTGGTCTCTCTCTTGATCTACGCTCTTTCGACATCCTAAAAGTGAGAGGAGACACTTGGTCCTCACGAGTGTACTATGCTCTATTTATCTTGGTCATGCCATCAAGGAGTAAAGATGCTACTTCATAGGGTTGTTGCATTATACCTCCAGGAATAAGTAGATCAGCAAATTCTTTTTTCACCGAGTCAAGACTCCTATAAAAGTATTGTAACAATATGTGGTTGGGTAGTCCATGAGTTGGAAATTGAAGTACTAACTTCAGAAATCGCAGCCACATCTCATGGATTGGTCCACCTTCCAAGCACTTAAAACTATCCGTTAGCATCTTCATCTTCGACGGGGGAAAGAATCTCACGTGAAACACTGTGGTAAGTTCATCCCAAGAGGTGATGGAATCCCTCAGTAACTCAGCTAACCATTTGGTAGCTTCACCCATCAAAGAGAATAGGAACAACCTGAGAAGACTGATTCTTGTGATAAGTTCTTGAATGAGAATGGACCACAAACATCCACGAAGTTCCTAATATGCTCATGGGGTCTTCGTAGGCCAACCCTCTAGATAATCCTTTCATTTGGAGGAGTTGTAGCATCGTTTTAGTAACATGGAAGACAACATTACCCTCAATAGGAGGAGACGAATTGCACCAATACCACCCAATTGAATTGGGTCATTCACATCATTAAGATTCCCAATATCGTCTTGGTGGTCCACTTGGCTACCATTACTCTCGTTCACGGTCATCTCTTCCTCTGTTCAAAACAAACAACACAAACACAAACCAAAGTAAGTTGATTCAACTACAACCAAAAATATCACAATTCAACTTCAGTCATAAAATTCTAAACAACACCACTCCCCGGTAGCGGTGCCATTTTGATTGAACGTATCAGTTTACACCATTTTCAATTCTAGGTGTAAAGACGATCGTTATCTAGTATAAAACCCAACAAAGAGTTGGGGTTGAACCCACAAGGAGCGGTACAATGTTCGAATTCAATTATGAAGCACAAATGTGATTTAAGAGGTTATAGGAATAGAAATTATCCAAAACATACAAAAAAACCTAAGGGGGTGACAACAAATGTCAGATGGGAAGTTTGGATTGTTAATTAACAATTGAATCAAGTACGAAAACAGGGGAAACAATAATATTAAGAGGGATTCTCGAGATGTGATCGTTTATAAGCTAATTACGTTATATGGGTAATTGAAATTTAACAATAATATGCTGAAATATTGTGGGTAGGCTGGACTTTAAGTGCAATAGCTTTCTCTCGAATAACTATTACGGTTCAGGCGATTTCTCTTGAACATCGACAAGCTTAACAAGATAATCAACCCACAACATTAATGTGTCCACTGTCTTGAGCTAGATGGGTAGAATGCTAGATGGGTAGAATTGAGTTTTGGATTCACTCTCTCGAGTTGAACCCATATCAACCCAATACCTACAATCATTAATCAAAAGCTTTGGTTCCATAACCTCTCTCTCAATCAAGTTAAGAACTCAAAATTAGAATTGCATTTGCAACTACAATTCATAGATTAAAACACAGCTAATGATTAAACCCACATTAAAACAACAATGTCATCATTAAACAACAATACCCATAAGAGAATTAGACAAATAAACACATGATCACACCCTAAGAATTAGGGTTTTAGATACCCATGATAAAAATAGAGAAACGATTACCAAATACATTAGTCATGATCTTGGTAAATGTTCTCAAGTCTTTACAATGGTCCAAATTGAACAAATTAAAAAACGCACTTCCAAATCTTCAAGTTTGAGCCTCAAAAGCTTCAAAGTCTACAATGGAACCTCAAAAACTAAGAGAAAACTCTAACTGTAAAACTCAGGGAATTAGAACTACTGAATCCTCTAAATGATTGATTGATTCCTTTTGAAATTTTCATTATAAATTTCAATTTATAGTTGCCAAATTTTTGGCCTAAAGGCCATTGGGCGGAGTAAGTCGGGCCTCATCGAACAGGTCGGCAATCCACCCTTTGCTTCCCTCTATCGCCAATTTCCAATGGCCATCAGTCCTTCAGGTCCTGTAACTTCGGGTGATCAAAGTTGCCCTCGCGGAGTCATTCGGTGATTTGTCGACTGCCCATTCCTGTCGCCAAGTTGGTTCTTCCCCAGGGCTGGTATGCTGGAACTTTGGGTGAGCTAAAGAGCCACTTGGCGGTTCGTCGAGTGGAGAGGCGATCACCAGGATCACATTTCTTCATTTTTTCAGCTTGTTTTGGTCCTTTTTGCCTAGTAGTGTCCTTACCTTGTTCCTTAGCATACATACTTGCAAATCAATGTTGTGACATCAGTTTATAGCATAAATTAGGCATTTGAGGATACTAAAACCATCAAAATAAAGCTCTAAATAAGTCCAAATCTCGGACTAATCAGTATGTAAGGCTATTCATAGTGTTGGACCAGTTCTTCTTAACACCCTACATCAAAATTCAGTCAGAAATCATTACATCTAAAAGGATGTATTCCTAGGTCTTGATCTATTCATAATTCTTGATATTTGAATTCAATTCTTTCACAAGTTGAGGTTTTGATTCATATTTTACATGTGAATTTTATAATGTTGTTCATGCTTAGTATCAAATGAACCCTATTGATTTAGTAAAGTTATGTTTTCAAAGAAAATTACATGAATGCTCCTCATATATTGATTTTGGGCTTGAAAGATAAGTTCTTGAGCATACGTTTTAAAAGTGTAAGTTTTACACAAAATCCTTGAAAAGAGAATCAAATATTTTTATATGTACTATTTGACAATTGAGAAAAAAGAAAGAGTATGATTGATGTTTTTGAAAAGTACTTCAGTAATGTAATAGTCCCTTTCTTTGTAAAGGGTGATTTAGCAAAGTGAAAAGTAAGTAAAGTAATAGTCTCTTTCTTTGTAAAGGGTGATTGAGCATAAAGTATATTGATTTTTTTGGGAGTAGTATCTAGCCTTAAATTGGGTAAGAGTCTATTAAAACTCAAAAGTCTCATAAAACTACATAGCCAGCGTTGGATAGAATAGCACTGATTCTTTGTGTGACTCCTCACTGCCTCTATGAAGGCCTATTAGATGGATACATAGTTACAGTATCATCTTATACCCCCAGCAAGGTATAGTATCACCCTTGCAATGTGGGCGAAATGTTGTATCAATTCTAGGATCATAGTAATGGTTGTCGGTTAGAGAAACTCCCCACAAGTAAAGAATGTTATTTTCATATTGCTTTTTTTGCATAACTTATTGTAATGTTTAAATGATTTTCACTTCATGTTCATGTATTGATTCAGTTGAGTGCTTTCAGTCATTCAGTTCATTTATTTGTTTCACTCAACCATTTTACATACTTGTACATTCAAATCTAATGATGGCATTCAACCTGCATCTTTTATGAAGCAGATACAGGTGTTCATGATCATCAACAAGCGCTTCATTGAGATCATTTGACCCTCCAGTTAGCTTTGGTAAGCCTCCTTACATTCTTGAGGATTTTCCTTTTTCCTTTCAATTTAGTCCTTTTAGTATGTTGTGAGTCTTGTCCTAACATCCATATTGAACTATAGAGGCTTCATAGATAGTTAGAGTTGAGGAGTGTCTTAGTAATTCCTTTTGTTTGAGATATTTTGAGACTGTTTTGCAAAATATTATTATATTGCAATTAAGTGTTTTCAAACAGTTTGAGTTAAATATTTTCTTGAGTTTGAATGTTCTAAATTCTATTTCTAAGCTTGTTATCGCTTGAGTAAATCTTCCGCTAAGTATTCAGTCAGACCAAGTGTTTGCTTGAGGACCAGAAATGGTTCTCGAGTGCCGGCAACATCCAGAGTGTAGGCTCAAGGTGTGACAGACCAAATGAGGGGGGTTTTATATATTGTTCTTTTTGTGGAGATGGCAAGTTTCTATTGCTATCAGCTTGATTTTATAAGGTTAACTCTATGGCTTATCATTACTAAAGGCACACTACTTCCTAAGGTAAGGGGAGTTGATCAGGAATTGATTAATTTTTGGACCAAAATGTATGATTAATTAAGGAGGTGATTTAGATGTTTTTTTTTTGTTGAATTATGATTGGATGAAGTCAATCAATTGCTCACATAAAATTTTATTTATTAGTTGAGAGAAGAATTGGAGTAAAGGGTAAATTACTTCCTATTAAGTCTTATGTGAGACCTCTAGTAGTACAAGAACTAGTACTTAGATATTTTGTGAATTGTTGATAAAAAAAATTATTTGATATTGAAATATTATTTGTATTTATGTTGTATTGACAAAGTAAATTATGATTGATAGTATGAGGATGATATTTTAGTATATTCAAATATCAAAAATTAAATGGCCTTTGACCTATTATGTTATTGGATGAGTGTACATGATGTATTCAAGTTTCATCGAATCAAGAGGGTAAAACATCAAATTAATGTCTTGATGCACCGTGATATTACAAAATATTGGGTTCAAGCCTTATTAAATTACGGCCCAGACCAGTGGCGTAGCCACCTTATTGCTAGGGGGTTCATTTGAACCCCCTTTGACGGAAAATTATACTATTTATACATGGTTAAAATAATCTTTTAGGTATATATAGTAGATGTCGAACCTCTTTCGGCTACTTTGTGTGTCTATTTCTTCATATTTTGAACCCCCTTATTGAAAATCCTAGCTCCGCCACTGACCCAGACTTCCTTTTTTGGATAAGACATTGGATTTAAGTCCTAATGCACCATAGTGATGATATAATGATGACTAACACAATATAATTATTTTGACCACAAGTCATGAATTTTTCCTTGTTGGTTTGCTTCATTCTCTTATGTGAATGTTGTAGCAGTACATGATAAGTCTGAAAGATGACAATGATTTGTGATTGTACAATGAATATGGACATGAGTAAAGAAAAATTATAATAGTCATCATTATGGATAAATGAAGAACATTACGGATTCTCCAAATAATCCTTCAAAATGTGAAGGTAGTTTTTATTATCAAAATGGTATGAAAGGTCATTGGACATGTGATTGTTGTCGACCCAATAATTTGACAAGTTTATAAATTCTCCATAAAAAAAAGAAGAAGATAAAATGATGGTACACTTGACTTTTCAAAGTGATGTTGAGGTGTGTCATGGAAATATGATAAATTCTTGAAAGTGAATGTGTCAAAATATGAACAAAAAAGTATGAATAAGAATATATTCATGTATGGTAGGAAAATGCCACAACTCACCTTTACATGAGGTTTGAGAGAAATAAATAAATTTTATTTAACAGGAATAGTCAATGATCGTGTACGTTTATACGTCATAAATATTATGGTATGTTTATTGTGAACTATCGAAAGGGCAAAAGAAAGAAGTAATTCTTGCCTATAAAGATTGTGGTCATGACCAAAATAATATTATTGTGTGGTAATAAAAAATTGTCATTCGTTGTGTACCTATGGTACGACAAAAGTAAAACAAGAAACATGTCTTGCCTATAATAATTTCGACCATGACAATAATAATTTAATTTTCTCTTTGAAGGAGATGTTTACCATACAGATGGTGTCATGGAATATGTGATAGTATTCAAAATTAATTGTAAGCTCTAAAGAGCTATTGTGGTACTATCAAAAGAATAATACTGGCGTTGCATTATGTCTCAAAAGAAACTTTTTAAGTTTTGAAGGAATTAAAAAGAAAAATTATTATATTGAGACTATAAATTATAGGAAGATTTAATATCATCAAATTGCGACAACCGAAACGGGTTAGAAATATTTATGTAAAAGGTTACACACCTTTTTCTCTTATTTGTTGTATACAAACATGAGCATGATGATAGATCACATGCAAAAGTGAACTGAAAGCTTACTAGAATAAAGAAAATATATGTTGGTATGACCGACTGACCATCTCGATTCAATTGTGATGCAAAAATAATTGAGAATGCATATGGTTGTATATTGAAGAAATAGAAAGTTCTTCATGAATTTTCATGTGCTTCTTGTTCTCGTGATAAATTGATCAATACCATCTATGGTTGGGATTATGTCCCACATTTTTTGAAACATATAAAAAGGTGAATATGAGTCCGTTCACCTGCCATGTGGACCGTTTACTATTATGATTTACTAGATGCATCTAGAGTATGGTCACATGTGCGTTCGTTATCAACTTGCAATTTAATTTTTGTAAGATTATTTGCTCGAATTGTTAAAATACGAGCATAGTTCCAAATAATAAAATCATGTTGATAATGTTGGTTGGTTTAGGAGAAATTGTATGCCTTCAATTATAGCTAAATCAAAGGTTACTAGAGAAAATCTCTCAAAAGAAATTTGGTATGAGATGAATTTATTTAACATGTAGCAATACTTGTACACATCAAGCCAACAAGATTTTCCTATCAAAAATGGTTCAGGGTTAGAAACCAGATAGTTTTCATCTAAAACATTGAATGTGCGGTTATGATGTAATTGTCCATCATGCACAAAAATGGATCCCCAAATAAGATTGGGATGAATGTTAGATATTCTGACATCAGGGGGAGATATGATTGATAGCTGAAAATTATGTAAGAGATGAATTATGAATTATCCAGATCCTTGTTAGAAAAAAAAGTAAACTTGAAGTTCAAGGGATAATTCTTTTGCATAATATTGCAAATCAATTGCCAGATGAGTTTACTAACCTTATGTTGTAATTCAGCTGCAAATGCTCCAATGAGAGATACTTGAAGGACAGAGTCTATGATACGCATGAAGCATGGTAGACCGATCGATTCCAAATATAAAATTTCTTGAGGAAGGAGAGGAGCAAATAATCAAGATGGCCATGATAATGAGGCAAGTGCTTTAAAGGAGCACGACGACATAACACTTCATCAAACCTTAACAAGGGTTCAGGTACCTTAAATGATGAAAAATGAAGAGATCGATAAGTTATGTCATATTGGAATCATAGCGCTAAATGATATAGATCGTAACGAGGATCTTGAATTCAAATCTATCATATAGTGTGGACAGATAAATGATTGGCCAAATAAAATGAATAATTAAAGCATTTTTTGTTTCACTTAGAAAAGTGACATTTGAACTGATAGTCTGCAAATCAAGGTATAATGTCAGTGGAGTACAAATAAATTATTATGCATAGTATGACTGTAAGATATCTAGTACGGCTTGTGCCTTGAGCATAAAGATTTTTCGCAAAATTCCTGACATTATTGGAGATGTTTTCTCCTATGGTGGATGCAATGATGTTTGTTTTGATCTGGAAACATATGAAAAACTTGAATGCATATAATGAATAATTGTCATGTCTGGCTAGATAATGGAGATTATATAAAAATTCTTGAAGCATTCAAGGTGCCTGAAGTATATAAAAGATTGAAAGAAACTTTTTCAATAAAATTTCAAGAATCGTTAAATGGATTGAAATAATAAAGGAAGAAATGATACAAAAAATGACTCTATTTGTCCTTGCATTTTTATAAAAATGTCAGGATCGAAATTTGTTATAATATAATTGAGTATGCTGATCACTTGAACATTATTAGCACTCTTAAAGAGCTTTTAAAAGTTGTTGAGTGTTTGAAAAGGAAATCTAAAATGAAAAGATCTTGGTAAGACACAATTTTGTCTTGACCTACATATTGAGAATTTGACAAATGAAATATTTGTCCATCAATCAACATACATAGAAAAATTTTGATACGATTTTACATGAATAAATCACATCCATTCAGTACCCCAATAATTATGGGATCGCTTGACATAAATAAAGATCCATCTCGATCTCAAAAGAAGGATGAAGAACTTCTTAGTGATGAAACTCCATATATCAGTCAATTGGAGGCACTAATGAACCTTGCTATATACGATCAAATATTTTGCAATGAGTTGATTGACAAGATTCTACTCCTCCCCAACGAGAACACGCTGAAATGACATCAAAGACATTTATTTGAAGTTATTAAACAAGATAATCAATTGCAAATGAAAGTATTTACAAGATGATTGTTGCTATGAACAAGTTGAATGAGCAATTTACTTACAACAATGAAGTCACGAATAGAGTGATTTTTCAAGAATGTATTCGACTAAGCTCAAAACCTCATCATATCCATAAAACCAAAAAATGATATATGAGGATGAGTTCAATCATGCAACATCTTCGTGAATGTGATTTGATCACAAAGACACTATCAATATTTGAAAACTTGGTATATAGGATTGAATGACATCATCACAAGAAATTAAGTGATGTTTTAATAAGGGGGAGTATAATACGCATTGCACACTTTTTTTCTTAACCGACGTTTTGTCCCACCGAATTTTCCTGGCAAGGTTTTTAATGATGCAACAAATAATGCGTATCAAAAGATATGTGTACTCTGTTTCCTTTATTAGAATTTTTTTCCCACATAGTTTTCCTAGTAAGGTTTTAATGATGCATATTATCTATAGACATCCAAGGAGAAGGGCTATAAATCTATTGAATAGTGGATTGTCCATTTGATTTCTTCAAGAATTAATTGAATTCATGTATGTATAATCCAAAGTGATATGAACCTTGGTGGATAACTATGTATCTACTAGTTTGACTTTTAACAAGGTAGCCTTTGAGTATGATATTTCAACACTATAAATAGAAATATCATTCACCATTTGAAGGACACACTTGAATAAAAAGAAAAGTTCTCTCTTGCATCTACATTTCTTGCCTTCTTCTCTTTATACTTATATTGCTTTGATCTTCATTTTATAAAACTTTTAATCTTTTTAGGTTATTAGAATTTTTATATATTGTATTGGGTCAAAATGTAAAAAATAAATAAAAATTATTGAAAATATTTATCATCTTTAATTAAATCTCATATGTGTTTTGTTTACGAAAATTTATCCGTTTGGTTGTGGTGGGCATGTCGGGGGTGAAAGAGGGACGTCTAATCCAATTGTTCCGACGTCACAACTCACGAGACTTCTCCAACCAACTCTGAGGCCAACCCTCTCCCTTGACGCTTTCTTTTCTTCAAGCAAAAATCCCATTATTGCTTCCTTTCTTCTTTTCCGTTGAAATCAAATCACCCTTTTGCTCCTAAAGGTACTTCAGATTGTGGGTCTTGATCCAAAATTAGATACATTACTTGTTATTCCAAACCCTCATTCTTCTTTTGGGTTTGGGTTTGTGGGTATCTGATAGATCCTCACAAGATTTCCTTTTTTTGGGTTTTTTCTTAATGTATCAATCCTAATTTTTTATATAGGAATTGTTTCTTGCTGTATAGGTCTATTCCTGTTATTGATCGTAATATGAATGAACATTTTGGAAATTCAAGAGCAAGCACGAGTTCTCCCTCTAGTTTGAATAGCAGTTCACAAGGTACTGAGGATGATCATGCCATTGCGAAAATCTTGGCAGAAGAAGAAGAAATTGCTTCGAGGTACGGGGGCAAGCTTGCGAACAGACTCTCTCATTTGGACTCAATCCCGGTACAATCATATTTGCTTGTACTAGACAGTTTTTCTATGTATATGACATAGTTTCAATATTGTCATGTTGTAAGTTATCAAGAATTTGCCTGTTTTGTAAATTTAGTGTTTGTCTATCATCTGTAGTAATGAGTTTTTGTATAGAGTTGCATTGATGTGAGCAGTGATTCAGTGCACGCTTTAATTCTTGGAATAATAATATGCTACTAACCATCATATTCTGCTTATAATCTTACTGTCTTTGCAGCACACTCCAAGGGTCATTGGGCAGATACCTGATCCTAATGATGCCACACTTGACCACGGGAGGCTCTCTGGCAGGTTGTGTATCACTTTACTTAATGTATCATAGCCCTTCAGCTTGACAATTGATCTTGAAACCACAGTTTGAAATGGAGAAGCCAGTTGTATGACGTCGGGGGCTCTAATTGAAGATTTCCAATTTTATTTGGTTTCATAGAATTTAAACTGGTGTATTCAAATAGTTAAAATGAAAAGCTGATGCAATCCTAGAAAAGATATGGCCCTTTGCTTGTACAGTTTTTACGCTGTTTCTCTACAATATATTGTTCTCCGGGATAGTTAAAAGTACTTATTTGTGATCTGTAGTTATCATCATAATGTATGGAAAAAGCCATGAGTTAAAAGAGGAAGGATGTTACTTTATATCTCTGTACTATTTTGGTATTGTCAGTAAGGAATATTTTTCCTTGTTAATGTGTAATGTTATCTATCATCAGGTTGGCAGCATATGGCCTTGCTGAGTTTCAAATTCAAGGAGATGGCAATTGCCAGGTTATTCTCTTTTAACTAGTCTCCAAGCCATTCCTGCACTTGACATACATGCGTGCTATTTGTGACTATTTCCTTCGACTTATTGAACAGTTTCGAGCCCTTGCAGATCAGTTGTATCATAATCCAGAGTATCATAAGCATGTGAGGATGGAGGTTGTCAAACAGGTATGGGTACATTAAATTTTTAATATATTTTCCTTTCATCTCATTATTATCTGTTATAAATCAAGATGCTACCAAGGCTACTGTCATTTTATTCGAGGATTGTTTTTCACTAGGATCATCACATATTACAGCTTAGGTTCTCTTCATGTGATTTTTGTAAGATTATTAGTCTTAACCATAAAAAAAAGATACAATTGTCGCTTTGAGGGTTATATGTACCTGAAGTATAATTCGCAACTCAATAATAGTGTAGCTTTTTTGCTTTTTGTAATATCAAGATTGAGTTAAACACCGCAGGCTATCTTTATCACAATTATCTACCACAAGCATCAGGGAGACTGAAATTCGGACAATGCCAGTTTTGCTAGAGTTCAGTTTCTGTTGGAACCATATCTCAGTCGTCATATTTTTGTGATTTGTTTGCAAACTCAAAGATATATGTGAACGAGGAAGTGTTGAGACTTGCAAGGTTCTTTACGAAGCTTGTGTTTGATAGCAATACAAAGAATAGAAAGGTTAAGATGTTGTCAAGGAAGAGATGAAATAACAAGTAATGCCTTATCATTGGTGTTCATGGACTTGGTTTAGTAGAAGTGAATAAAGCCTATCATCATCTTCTAAACAGAGCAACATTATTTCGCTTCAATAACATGTAGATCAAGTTCTAGTCTGAGAAGCAAGATATGGAATATATGCAAGAAATCCTCACCTCTCATGACACAAGTCTCAATCAAAATGGATCAATTCTTCTCTTTGATAGACAGATCATACCGAACCACAACATAAGAGAAAGCTAAATATAGAGTCACTACTTTGAGCTTAGGTGTCAGAAATTTTGTTATTTTAGTGGTACTTAAACACTGACATAAAAATGCTACTCAAGCTCATGCCCACATATGCTTGTATCAACCAAGTCAAAAAGTATTTCTTCTCTCTCCTTTAGTACTACTAAAAAATAAAAAAAATATAAAAACTTACCCAGTTCAAGTTACATCCCTCATAAAAGAACCGAAGCATAAAGAAAAACTAAGAGAATTATTAACTACCTAATAAAGTAGAACAAAAAAGCATCCAAGCAATCTCCTTACCCCATACATAAAATGTGCATTATCCTCAATGCATCCTATAAATAACAATTGGGTAAAATAAACTCCCTGAAAGACCAAATGCACATTTGCAGCTTAGGGGATACTCAGACTTCTCCAGACACAGTTCTTTATACGGGAACCCCACACTTAGATTCACTTTGCGGCTCGCTTTTCAATACTTCTAATGACTTTACTTCCTTGCACATACTTCTACAAATACAAAAAAACGTAATACTACAAAAAATACAATGATATATATATATATATATATATATAAAGAAAGCAATAAGATTTGGTTGCCTCCCAACTAATGACTGATTTAATGCAGCAACACGGTGCTAACACTTTCACCAGTTCTCCTTTCACTTTGAAGATACGAATTAATCCCTCAATTTTGCATCACGGGTGGTGGTAAAGGTTTTAAAGGACCATGTAGCGAACATTGCATATTGCACTTCTTGGCCTTTAAGTGAGGGACGCCAGTTTTTCTTTTTGATGTGGAAAAGTTTAGAATGTAAGAGTCTTGTTCCTGATCTATACACTTCTCCATAGGTTCGGATGGCTTGATTCTCATGTCACCACCTAAACATAATAGAATGAGGTCTAACACGCCTTAACTTTAAACCATCATTATCATTGATATCGTGGCCCTAGTATACCTTCTCATCCTTGGCATCAGAATAGTATTTCGGTTGAATGGTTAGGATTCCTCTTTCTGCTTTACAAGCTGGTCAATATCCACAACAATTGGTAGTTGGGCATCAAATGCCTCAATCTTTTTATTCAACTCAATGTGCTAATCATGGATATCTAAGCCAAATTGGTGCATCTCTTGTCTGATCTTAGTTCTTCCTTCCATCAAATGTTTCGCCTCTTTGTAAGACCACCATGGAGAAACCCATGCAAGCTTATTAGTTGAGCTTGTTCTGTTAGCCAAGATTGACTCACTATCTCTGCTTCTTCATAACTTTCTTGTTGCAGTACCTCGTTCTCTTCTTCTGCTTGGGGTTCGTCATGGGTATCAGCTAAACCTGTAACTTGTAGATAATTATAAGCTTTAGTCTTAGCTTGCATTGACACTCATCCCCATGGCTTTCCTATTTTATGCGTTCTGCTCCAATATTTGCTTCATCATATCACTAAGTCGAGCATCATGTTCCGTATCTTCCACTTCATTACTCCGGTTAATATCACAAACAAAAGGAGAATCATAATAGAGGATTGGGGAAGAGGAATAAGACATTCCACTCAAAGAAAATGTGCGCACACTCTGCTCCTGAAAAAATGATGACAATTTATATTTAAGTGAGGTCCTCCACAGTACAATTAAGAAATACCAACATATGAATACCCATTACTCGATGAATTTACATTCCGAGATGCCATTCAAAAAGGATAAATAATACTACAGAAAACAAATATATATACAAAAATAAAAAAATTAAATTGGACTAGACAAAAACAAAAGTATAATTTTTTTTTTTTTGAGAAAGGTAACATTTACTTCTATATATCCACAGGTATACTACATCAAAGTGTAGTTCCCCTCCAAATATTTATACTTACATCAGCCCTAAGATCTTCTAGTTACAGCCAGTCAATAACATTAGAAACATCTTCAGAATTTCCTATTACTACTTGCTTACACCAAAAATAATAAAGACCTAGGTAGTTTATCTTTATCTTCTGAATATTGTTGTTCTTTCCTTCAAAACATCTTTGATTCCTTTCATTCCAAATTGTCCACCAAATGCATGCTGGGACAATCCTCCATCTCTCCTCCTTTTTTCCTGCATTTCCATCACTATTCCAGCATTTTAGAACTTCTGTGATTCTCCCTGGTTTTGTCCACTTGATCTCCCTCTTGTGAATGAACATCTGCCATAATTGATCTGTCCATTTGCAGTGTAAAAGGAGATGGTTGACTGTCTCCACCTGTTCTTCGCATAAATAACATCTAGAGCAAAGGTTGCATTTCCTCTTGTTCAAGTTTTCATGTGTCAAGACTTCCTCCTTTGCCAAAAGCCATGTGAAATAATTCACCTTGTATGGGATTTTTGTTCTCCAGATCATCCTCCAAGGCCATCCTGCTTTCTGCTCTTCAATAGGTCTCAATTCTCGATATGTAGATCTTACAGTGAACTCTCCCTTTCTCTCCCCTTTCCATATCAGTCTATCTTGCTCTTCTGCTAGATTGGTAGCCCTAGCCATTGTGTCATGAAATCTTGCTATGGATGTTATTTCCCAGTCATTTAAGTTTCTTCTTAGATGTAAATTCCACCCTTGTCCTGTCCATAAGTCTGCCACTGATGCTTCCTGTGCTTGACTTAGACTATGTAGCTCAGGGAATGCTTGTTTGAGTGTCTCCTGTCCGCACCAGATGTCATTCCAGAAGGCCACTTTTTCTCCATTACCAACCTTACATTTTGTTCTATCTTTGACCAGTAGCCATAGTAGCCATAAGTTCCTGATTGATCTCCATACACTACAATCATAAGGGCTGGTCACCCCCTCTGTCATCCACTTGTCCTCCATGCCATATTTTGTTGTTATTACTTCCTTCCATAGAGATACTTCTGGTGAGGCAAATTTCCACAACCATTTCATCATCAAGTTGTTATTCTGCGTACTCAGATCTCTGATATTGAGTCCACCCCCTCTCTTGCTAACCAGCAACTCCTCCCATTTGACCAAATGATACTTCTTCTTATCTTCACTGCCTTTCCATAGAAAGTTCCTCCTAATTGCATCTGACCTCTTGGTTACTTTGGCTGGTATAGGGAATATTGACATCATGTATGATGGCAAGGCATCCAGGACACTATTGACTAGAGTTAGTCTGCCACCTAAGGATAGATATTGACACTTCCAGTTCACGAGCTTCCTTTCAAACTTTTCAATTACACCACTCCATATTCCACTTGATTTGCTCTTAGCCCCCAAAGGCATTCCCAAGTAGGTTGCTAGTAGTTCACCTACTTTCCCTCCAAGCTTGTAAGTTAAGTCCTCAATATTTGGTACTGTGTTTACTGGATAAATGAAACTCTTGCTCCAGTTTATGTGCAAACCTGACACAGCCTCAAAAATACTTAAAATGACTGTGGATGAGTGATCTCTAGATTGTTTCTTGTATTCTCCCCCACTTTGAAACCTTTGATCCAACCATTTGCTCTTGCAGTCTGGAATAGGTTGCTCAACCCCTCCATAGCCAAGATAAAAAGAAAAGGAGATAGGGGGTCCCCTTGTCTCAAACACCTGTTTGATGGGAAAAACCCACATGGGTTTCTGTTGATCAGAATAGAGAATTTCACTGAGCTTATGCAATGTCTGATCCACTTTAACCATCTTTTACCAAAACCCATCCTCTGCATCATCTTCATCAAAAAGTTCCAATTCAGGTGATCATATGCCTTCTGGATATCCAGCTTGCATAGGATCCCTGGTTGTTTATCCTTTTTCCTGGAATCAACACATTCATCGGCTATCAACACTGCATCCATGATCTGCATCCATGATCTGCCTGCTCTTGATAAAGGCCATTTGTTGCTTGTTCACATGCTTATGCATCACCTTCTTTAGTCTTTCAGCCAAAAGTTTTGCAATTATCTTGTAAACTCCCCCCACTAAACTTATTGGTCTAAAGTCATTAAGTTCTTCTGCCCCTATCTTCTTAGGTATCAAAGTCACAAAAGTAACATTTATACTCTTCTCAAACACTTCTTCCACATAGAAGTTTTGAACTGCTGCAACCAATTCTGTTTTGATGATATCCCAACACTGTCTAAAAAAAGCCATCCGGGCCAGGGGATTTATCCCCCGCACATGCTTTGATGCATTCTAGAATTTCCTGAGCTTCAAAAGGGGCCATCAGTTGGTTGTTGTCATTTTCATCAATCATAGGACACTCTCTCATTTCCAACTCTGGCCTCCAATCCTCAGTTTCAGAGTATAGATTCTCATAGTACTCAGTGATCTCTCTTTGAATTTCAGCAGGTTCAGTTAGTAACTCTTCCCTGGCTTTGATTTTATTAATAGTGTTGACTCTTCTGTGTGAATTTGCTACCTTGTGGAAGAAATTGGTATTCCTGTCCCCCCGTCTAAGCCAAACTACCCTAGATCTCTGTCTCCATGCTGTTTCTTCATTTTTGACTATTTCTTCCAACTCAGTGGTAAGAGCTAATCTGGAAACTATCTCCCCTTCCTCCAAAATTCTCTGATCCTGTATCATTTCAATTTCTGCTAATTGATTGAGTACAAGTTGCTTTTGTTGTTTCAGATTCCCCTGACTGGTCTTGCTCCACTTTTTCAACTTTTCTTTCAATGCCCTCAGCTTTGCTACCAGTACAAAATCTGGTTTTCCCTGGAAATGAAAAGATCCCACCATCCCTTTACTCTGTCATTGAAACCTTCTGTAGTCAGCCACCAATTTTCGAACTTGAAATATGATTTGGTTGACCCCCATTCTCCACATTGTAGCATCATGGGGAATGATCAGAGACAATTCTCTGCAGAATATTTTTTTGAAATTGGTAATGTTGTATTCCTCGGCATTAAGGTATGCTGGAGACCTCCAAAAAGGTAGTAACAAGCTAAAACAAGAGACTAATTACAGTAATCCTAAAGGATCTATAGACTGCTTGATATTCCTGAATTTTGTATCCCAATCTTCAGAGATCATGAACCTGTCTAGTCTTGCTGCTGTGGAATGTCTTTCACCTTTCCTCCATGTGAACTCTCCCCCTGCTAATCTAAGTCCATTAATTCCATGTCTTCAATGAACCCCGAAAGATCTGTCATTGACCTACTGATTCTACTGCAGTTGAACTTCTCAGAAGGATATCTCACTGTATTGACATCCCCGCATAAGACCCAAGGACCTGTAAATAGACCTCTAGCTGCCCCCACTTCCCACCAAGTTTCTTTCCTTTCAACTCTGTCATTTGGGGCGTAGACTCCTGTTAGGTGCCATTTAAAATCCTGGTTTTTGCCAGAGAAACAACATGAAACTGAGTATGCTCCCACACTACTTACTCCCCCTTCCCATATTCTTTTATCCCACATAATTAGTATGCCTCCCCTAGTCCCACTAGCTTCTAGTTGCACATAATCTGCCCATCTACTACCCCAAATTTTTTTTATTTTTTTTTTTTGATTTGCACCGGGTGTCCGAGTCTCTTTGAGCCCCGACTAATCCCAAATTTCTTTAACTATGTTTGCAATCTCCCCCTCCAGTTTTGTCTCTTGAAAACACACAACATCTGCTTTCCAGATTCTTAACATATTCCTGATCATACACCTTTTCTTCCCACAATTCAGTCCCCTCACATTCCAGGAAACAATGTTTAAATTCATTGATCCATGATGGACAAATACTCCCCTTTACTTCTAGAGCCATTGCTGTGAAACTTAGAATCTAGTTGTAGGTTCTTTAGTTCCAATTGCCCTTTCTTCTTGCATGTTGACTGTTCACTCTGTTTCCCCTTACTTTCTCGCTTATTACTGTCAATTTTCATCAATAATTCCTTCTCCCTCTCCTCACATCCTTTGAAATTAACCACAAATTCCGAGCTCAGTTTGATTATATTTTGTTGTATCCATTCTGAGGTGCTCAGTGTGTTGTAGTCTTCCTCTGGGAATTGGATACCCAGTGGGATAACATCCTCTGATCCTCCATTTGTATTCTCCTCTGCCAATGATTGTACCATTATCGCTGTACTTTTCTCCCCCAATTCTTCCTTATTTTTTCCAGGCATGTCTACCATATGTCTTGCAACTTCCAGTTCCCCATCGTCCCTATTCCATGGTGTAATTTGACTTTGAGCTTTATTTTCCTTCGTTTGATTCGCTGCTATCTCAATGTTAAAAATGTCTTCTGAAGGGATTTGTAAAGCTTGGGCTCTAGCCTTTTCTCCAACAATTGGGTCCAAAAGAATTGGGCCCAAATTTGGGCCCACTTTCCTTTGACCTAGTTTTTGTCTGCTATAAACATTATATTCTCCCCTTTTAAATCTCGGGCCCACTTGCATGAGAGACCCCTCACTGGAAGACCCCACGTGCCCATCCATCTTTTTCGCTGCTATTACCTCCTTTGTTATCTGCAAAAGCTGATCTTGGGTATTGACTGCTGGGTATTTTCCCTTCTCCTCTCTCCTCTTCTCTGAAAATTTCACGGTGACCGGAGCTTCACACCACACCGGAATGGTGTAAGTGAAATCATCGCAGGTTATTTCTACTTCTCTGGGAATCCGTTTGCCGTCGCCTTGTTCTTTTATTCTAGCCCAATGAAGATGATTTTTGAGAGAGGTCTCCTCCTCTGTCTCGATATAGCCTCCAGATAGGTTGCCGATCTCTTTGAAAACCTTCTGTGACCATAGATTCATAGGTAAACCTAGCAGTTTGATCCATACCCAATCTCTCCCTACCTCTGCCTGCCAGCAGCCAGTTGTTGGTTTCCACCATTCAAGTTCCAACTTCATCTTCTTCCAGGTCCATTGGCCTGTTAAGACATGCTCTGCTGCTAGTCTTGACGATAGTTCAAACATAAAATGGCCGTCGTTTGTGGCATACACTTTGACTTCTATCGCCGACTTCCAAGAGTTACATGCCTATCTTCTTACATCGTTCAAGTTAGGGTTGTCATTTGTTTGGCACTGGAATTTCCCTACTAAGCATCTGTTCAAGAGGTCCTTTTCTGATTGCGATTTGCCTCCTGTGATCCTTACTCTGTTTGCTGTGCTTTGTATCTCTGCCTTCTCCGTTACCTCCGTCACCCATCTGTCATGGAAGAGAGCTTCTTTGTAGGACCTGTGGAGTTGTTTGTTGTCCTTTACTGTTATCCCCTGTGTTTCGTCTGTTTCATAAATAAACCCAGCAATCTTGTGAGCTATATTCCCCCAACCTCCTTTGAATGTAGATTCTGGAGTAATTATGACTGATTTGTTTTGACCTTGTAATGCTATAAAACTGATGTATCTCCCGCTCTCATTGTATTTGAGAGTGCAATAGAATGCTGCAAAGTGGTCCTTCATGTTCCACCTCTTAACTGTCCTCCCCTGCACTTTGGAAGCTTCAATAAATACTACAACTAACCATTTCAGGACTTTAATGCTAATTTCCACTCTTCTCATCTGACGTCGGCTGCGTTCCACCCATTCAAACCAACTCCCAACTTTGTCTTTACATCTCGTAATGTCGTAGGACTTGAAACCTGCGTTGTAAAAGATGCTATCCTCCCCTATTGGATGTGTTCCGGCGAGCTTGCCGGATCCACCCATCTGAAACCTAAATTTAAAACGCCTTTAAACTAAAAATTGACAGGCCTCACAAAAGTCTAATTTAGAAAAATAGTTAATTTCCAAGTCTCGACAATGATGTCAAAAACTTGTTGCGGCCAAACGCACTCATAAGGACATGCGGTTGTAAAGTAATAAAGTGACTAAAAGTCAAATGTCGAACCCATAGTGACTTGTGATTAACTGTTAACTAAATTAATTAATGTGAATTAACTTAACAACAAATAAAATCCAAACTTATAATTATAAACTAACTAAAATAAAAAGAAAAGTACTAATGAACTTTAACCAAGAAAGAGTGTATTTTTATGTTGTCAATGAGGTAAAATTGATCTAGGGAAATGGGCTATCTAACAATCGTGTTATTGATTTAACTAATTAATTTATTATGATAATTGATTGACAGGGTTAATTTTACTCACAATTTTCTGTTGAGTAATTGTGCGTCTATTCAAGTTAACCTAATTCTCTATGTCTAGTAGAAAAGAATTAACAAGAATGCATTTATATCTCCTTGTATATCTGTCAAGCAACGCGATTAGCTATGTTTAGCCTAATCACGAATTCGCTCCTCCTATTAGGAGAACACACTCTAATCAACCATATGCCCAATCTATAATTTATGTTGTACAGCTCAATTATAGATGCGTGAATAGTATTTCACTGTTAGCTATGCAACAAAATAATTAAGAGCAGTATTGAACAACAGACCAATGAGATAAACTAATTAATTGAAAATAATATTCAAATAATAACGTTTACAACCCCCTAGAATGAAAAATTTAGCTCCACATAGACATGGAGGAAATACCATAAATCATCCAGAATAACACAAAATGAATAGTATGGAGAAGAAAAGGTAAAACTCAATTAACTTCATCTCCACGGCAGCTCCAAACTCTGTCTACATCAATAGTCTTTTTCTTTTCCAAAACGTGTTTATGGACTATTTATAGGTGTAGGAAAAGTCCCAAATGAAATAACTGAGTCCAAAATGAGTTGAAATAAAATCAGAATCTGGGTTGCCTGGCGCGCCTTGCTGCATATTTCATTGCTTCGTCTTTTTTTCATTGTTGCCTTCATGTTGGATGACAAGGACAATAATTAAGCCCCCTCCCCCCCTCCCCAATTTTACTTAAAATCTCTTCATCCTCTCACACCGCTTTATTTCTACACATCAAAAATATAATATTAAGCATAAAACAATATAATCACTACTTAAAAGACAATTAAAAGTTCTAAAATGTGAGATAATTAATGGCTAAATATATCCATTTTAGGCCTATCATCAATCAAGTGTCTGAAACTCATCTGGAACCCCCGGGACACAAACCAAATATGAAAATCAATCGTAGAATGCAATCCAAACTTGTTGGAATCACCAAATCACCGATCCCAGGTTTTCTTAACCAAATGTTGACAGTGTTCAACTAAAATTTCCAAACTTAACCAGAAACTCAACCAATAATCCAATTCACTCATGAGCACCTTGGGATCCATACAAAACATCCAATCAAGTCATTAATCACCATCCATACCTATTGGAACCGTCATAACTCAAATCCAAACTTCTTAACCAAAATGTTGGCTTTGGTTAAACTTTCCAGACGGCAAATTCTAAACTTTCAAAGATGAAAATCTTCCCCAAAATGCATCTGATCACACCGGGAATCGTGCCATCCATCCCCACATGTCATAAACAACATAATGAAGCTGTAGGAAAGGTTAAACTGGGGAAACGGGTTGAAAAATACAAAACGACCCTGCAGGTCGTTACATGTTTGAATCAATTTAGTGCCGAAATTTAGATGAAATTGAGTTTATTAGCTTATGCAAAAAGAGGCCCGATTTAATGCTATCTGAAGTTTTAACACACACAGCAGGAATCAAATTGCAGAAGCCAACAGGGTACTGCCAAGAAATGAAGAAACCAAAACAACTGGAATAAAATCCTATACTCAAGATGAAAAGGAAAAGTTGGAAGAAAAAAGTGGCAGTTGTTCTCTTTGTAAAAATGAGTTATGGCTTTTAAAAATTGATAAAAATCTGTACTTGTAGCTTTACATAAACCGTGATTAAAGAAATGCAAATTTTCTAAACAATGCCCTCCTTTTTTTCAAAGAACTTAAAACATTGCTCAATTCTATAGATATGAAATCTGTCCCATATGAGGTCAAATTGGTAACCTAATGTCTGGCCGAGTAGAGCATTCAAGAGTGAGGAACGACCCATGTGACATAATAACAGGTCGGGGACAAGATAATACTGATACTAATGGTTAGGTTTTGGTAATTGATGGGAATAGTGAATGCAGTGAAATATAGAAGTTATCTGAGGAAGAATGCCTGAAAACTTTTGATAGTTAAAAGAGATCAAAATTCGGGGGTTGCAAGGAGTGCCTAAGAAAGTTCTTGGAGTGTCTTAAGCTAGTTCGCGATCTTGTTAAATGGGTATTTGTGATATATGATTGCGAAATCAAGTTTGTTTTAGAAATCAAGAGGAGGTGAGACATAAGTTTTCGAGAATGACAAAATTGATATTTGCGATCCCTGTGTTAGTTTAGTAACTTAGTTCTTAATGTTCATTTTTTAATATCATATTTTCAAACCTTAATGTTCAGTTTTTTCTTACCAAATCCTCAAGCCTTGATCTTTAAATGGTCCTTCAACTATTCAGTATAAAATCAAGTTTAATTTTCTGGCGCATTTTGAGGATAATGTTTTTGCTCTTTTGGATTTTGTCAGCCCTTTACTTTTTCTACCGTAGCGAGTGGAATATACAGGAGCTATATCATTTTTTGTACTCATGTTGTTTCCTCTGGATACTGATTGAAAGAATTAAACAATTACCTGATAAAAAAAGTTAAAATGAAACTTAAAAAGAAACTATATTGTACTTTTGTTATAGGTTCCATGTGATTCGAGTTTTTCTCTTCAAAATTTATCCAAAATCATTCTAATGGCGTTGTTGGAGGATATTTAAAACAAAAGTTAAACATTGAGAACACCATAAGAATGAACTGAATATTGGGTGCTAAGATGGCACACCACAAGCATTATGGATCAATTTGATGATCTTCTTTTAAGTTCTTTACTAGGTAGTCTTCTAAGCTTCAACTTATAGTTCACTTTGATCCCGAAAAATAGGATATCAACCTTTTTTTGATGTACAATTAGGGAATAAGAATGATTTCAACCCTAATAAGTCCCAATTTAGCTACTACTTTATAATCGTTGTCTTACACTCCTACTGTAGTGCACGTACCTGTTTGATTTTGACATTCTCTAGTATAAGAACCAAACTTTTCTTCCTAGAGTGTATAACTCATGAATATTGATTTTAGATATATTAAGTTCAGGAAATTGGTGAAAATCTGTGCTGCTATTAATATCAACTGTACATTGGATTGGATAATTGTCTAGCGACTTGCAAGTTGTTAAGTCAATTAGTCATAGAGCAATTATTTGTGACAATATTTCATGGTTAGTATGAGGTTTTCTTTTCTCTTTGAGTTTTCCTTGCGTTTTTCTTTTAAAGGAATGGCTACTTATTCACAAAGTCGGTACTGAAAACAACATTTTGTTTTTCATTATAATTCGGAATATTCTTTTAAGACTTAGTTTATGAGGTTGACCTAATGGCTCGGAATGATGCCCCATCGATATGATCCTTTGTGACTCCAAATCACATTTAAGTACTAATTTATATAATCTATATGTGCTTATTCTTGTTTCTGCCTCTCTACCTTCACAAGGTAAGAGTAAGGTCTGGTGCATACCACCCTCCCCAGTCCCCACTTGTGGGATGACACTGGGTATGTTGTTGTAGTTGTGCTTATCCTGGTTTCTAATCTGTTTCAGCTAAAGCATTTCAGAAAGTTTTATGAAAGTTATGTTCCCATGAAATACAAAAGCTACCTGAAGAAGATGAAGAGGTGAAATCTGGTTTCAATCTATTGCTTACATAAAGAAGACCAGACAGACCATTAACTAGCTATTTCTTGTTCAAGCCAGGTTGGGGGAATGGGGAGATCATATCACTCTCCAAGCAGCTGCAGATCGAGTAAGTGAGAGAGTATCTTTCTTTCTCAACTTGCTTTAGTGGCATAATTCAATACATGTGTAAGCAGTGTAGATCATTATAAGACATCTTAGAACTAAGAATATGCTCTATAATAAGTAGGATGTGTGATACCTGCCCTACATCAAATATAACTTGTTTTGGTGGGGTTCAATTTTGTAAAGTTTCTAGATGTTCCCTATTAACATGGACTCGGAACTTTCAGAGGAAATCCTGTTAGATGAGCAAACACATAGTTTTGTTATAAGAATGAAATCCTGTTAGATGAGCAAACACATAGTTTTGTTATAAGAATGAAATCCTCTTAGATGAGCAAACACATAGTTTTGTTATAAGAATGAAATCCTCTTAGACATGCGAAAATGAATTCAGTAAGTAGCCTGATAAAACTTTCAGTAAGGATGAATTCTGTTGGATGAGCAAAAATGAATTTCAATAGTTCTCTAAACTAGGAATGGAATCAAGGTGCAGCTATGGTATCAAAGCAAAGCAGTGAGAGACTAGTCAAAAGTGTGAGAAGTGAGAACTAAGTCCTATGTGGAACTATGCTACCACATGCTGGTAGAAGTTACATCCACAACCCATAGCTGTCGCCTCTATGATATTGCTAGTATCTTTTTTGGGTTTCTTTGGCTGTTTGGTTTTCAATTTGATTCCCAATTATTTGAATTTTACTTAACATTGTTTTGGTCTTTTCTAAATAAAGGAAATAGGTTCTAGGATAGAGATGTTCTAATGTTGTCTTTGGTATTGAACGGCTAGCCGTCATAGTGGAGTGTTGTTTTTGGTTCATGATTCATCAACCCAAATTGATCTTTTTTAATATTGTGAGCTTCTTGTTTTACTTGTCTATTTGAAAATTTATAACAACGGCTCATGCAACACTTAATGTGAAAGTCTTTTGATATCTCAATTTTCAAATCAGAAGACATGCATACGTAGCTTTTAGGGAGAAGGGCCAAAATTACCCCTAGGCTATTCGAAATAGGTCAACTTTACCCTGTTACATTTTTGGCTCAAAATGCCCTACAACTGGTCAAATAGCTCAAAATTATCCTTACTACTAATGGTTATCTAACTGATAAAATTGTATATGTAGAAGTGAAGGTCAATGGCCAAACTGATATAAGTGGCAAGTGAACGAGTGACTTCATATATACAAATACTGCAGAATCAAAGATGCCTCTACTTAAACCAAAGAATGAACAACTATCATATGGTCGGGATAGGGCCCCGACTTACCCATAATCATAGAATATATACAGGAAAGAGTCCTAGACACATCCTAGCTCCAAGTAGAAGTGGAGCTCACCAAATGTATAGCTGAGAGGATGAGTGCCTAGTGGGATGGTCTGCTAACCTGTGCGTCAAATTATGCATTTATGTAAATGCAGTGCCCTCGACCATAGGGACGCAAGGCTGCAGTGGGATAATACACTCGCAAGCGCATACCTACAAAAAATAGAATCAAGAATTTTTGTTTTATCATAATAAAACTTAGTACATAGTACAATATAAAATTCACATACCTGCACTAAAGAAAGAAAACCACAAATATCACTTGAAGAGTCCATTGATGCATGACATACACAATAGTACAAGTACGATAGCGCAACTGCTCCCTAAGCTTGTGGTGACATTGCGTCTAAGTCACGCATGTCAATCAAATAATCTGAACTGAATTTACACCCAGACTTGTCGGGAAATATTGTTCCCCCGCACAACCAAAACAGGTACAACCTAACTCTTTGTTGCACCTTTAGTTCCATCAAATCATAAGTAATATCATCTAAATTATTGTTATATGTTGGAGGTCTCAAGTTCGAAACCCCTTGCCAGCGAAAGCAAGGGGTTTGCCTTCTGGGTCGAGCTCGTCGCACCAGGCTTGCCTAGTGCGGGTTACCTCTCCTATGTGGTTTGCGAGCTACTGCATAGGAGCGGGGGTTTTACCCTGTGCGCACCCAAAGGGTAGCGGCTGCGGGTTTCCCTTGTCATCAAAAAAAAAAAAATAGCTGCACCGTGCGCCTTGTCAGTCAACGTCTTATGAATGCAGGGGAATTTATTCCCTTGCTCTGAAATGTATGTAAGCAAGGGAATAAATTATACAGCTAAGGCGTGGGACTGGTACCGCCTTGCAAGGCGTGATGCCCTTCATGCCTTAGCAATGAGAATTAACGGCCCCTTAACGTTTGTAGTGAGGCGTGGGCGGTACATGCCTTTGCCGTTTTGATTTGTTTGTATATTTAGTTGCACCTTTGGCAATTCCGGGAAAAAAAGTTTCCCTTTAGGCTCTGGATTCTAGGTTATTGTATCAATATTTTCCATCATTTTTCTTCATGGGGAAAGAATAACCGAAGAAATCAATTCCCAAACTATAATGTTGAAAATAAATGTAATTTATATGGTAGATGTTAATAGATTAATGTCTAGATTTGTTATATTTTATTAGAACATTGTAAAATATTTCCCTACTTTTATTAGATTAGGACTCTTTGTATAAGGGAAATTAAAACAAAAGCTAGGATGAAATCATGATTCAGGCACATATTTTTTATCCTTGCTCCCAAAAGTTCATGCATTCCTTTTCTTCCAAATAGTCCACCATAATTCATGCATATTTTTACAAATCTATTTAGATATTTGAATTAATTTTAGCTGAATCCCCGCACCCCATAACCATACTTAGAGATCCGTACTACTCGCGAATCTTAAAATTTAGATCATGAAGGATCCAACCTCTAATACGTACCTGTATCAGACACCCGCACCTGAGTCTAAGCAACTTAGCCTGTGAATGATGTAAAGAAATGATATTACATCTTTTCAAGTTTTGTTAGCCTCTGAATCACTAGGTAGGTTTGGACATTATCCGCCTAAAGGATTTCTACACTCTTCATTTCTGAGAACTGCTCTACCCATTTCTTCTTTCTTGTGCTGCTTATACTTTCCTATCTATATGTTTGTTTTCTTTTTCGGGTGGGCCACTGTGATGGTGTTGTAACTCTTTGCGCCTGCTGAATTTTGATTGCAGTATGGAGTAAAAATATGTTTGGTCACTTCTTTTCGCGAAAATGGCTACATTGAGATTCTTCCTAAGGACATACAGCCTTCTAGAGGTACGTTCATACATCTTGTCTGTCATGTATGCACAAAAACACCCACACATGCATGCATACATTCGTATGTGAATGAGCACACTTACTTACCTAGAGAGCTACTTAGCTGCTACTACCAAGAGACATAATCCTATGCAAAATAACCTAATAGGATGATGTTTTCTGATTGATAGTACTTTTGATGTACCATAGTAACTGAATGTTTCTCCTGCAGAAATTCAAATTTAGATCATGTTTGTGGACTTTAAATAGGCAAACATCTCTGTTTGTGGTCATCTAGAGAAAACTAATTAAAATGTTCAAGTAACCTTGGCTAGGTTCAATAAGAAACATTGTTTGTTTCAAATTCATTGTTGCAATACGGCAATACTTACTATGAAGAATGATGTAGTAGTCGAGCAAATTCACGTGTGCTGAACATAAAAATAGGACTGCTTTATACTTTAGTTTGTGTTCTCAATTTGTCTTAGGTGTTGATTTTTCTTCTCTTTTTTGTATCTTCGCACATTTAACTTGTTCTTTATTTTTAGAATTGTGGCTGAGTTTCTGGAGTGAAGTGCACTACAATTCTCTATACGTAATTGGAGGTACATCAGTCTTGTTCTCTGAGGCAGATCCAAAATTTAAACTCAATGGGTTCAACCTTTATCCCTTAACCACTAAATTTGTTACACTTCTGAAATTATGCGTTCATAACTAAATATTTTTCACATATCTATTCAATGTTCTGTGTCATAAACGGTAGGTTCAATTGAACCCATTAAATCCATATTCTACCCACCTCTGCCACTTGTGCTTCCATTCTTCCTTAAGAATTTGTCTTGGCTATCATTGGTTGCTGATATATTGGGTCTCTTCTTATCTTGATGTGCAACAGAGGTGCCTGCTAGAGTGCGCAGAAAGAAGCATTGGCTTTTCTGAGGCTTTCACCAGCTAAAGTATTGAGAGCTACATTTGAGTGTAATGCCTCAAAGAAACACATTTTACATGGAGGATATCCAAGATTCAAGTCGATCTGCGTGGAGTACTCTACTGCACTCATTAATCTTTCGATTACGGAGTACTTGATAGTAGATGCGAATATATCAACAATCTTTATATATGTATATTTAGTATTTACATAAATGTGAAACTGTAGCTGGTCTATACCTGGATATCTGAAAAGGGTTACGACCAGCATAAAAATAGTCAAATTAGGAATCATCGTAACATATAATGAGCTGCATAGTTATAGAGAATTCATATGGTCTTGTTTGAGATTGAGGGGTAATGAACATATATAGTTTGAATACAAATGCAGAAGAGCTCACTATCCTCACAGTGTATTAGTAGTATTTAATTAGCTAGTTGGTACATAGCATAGCCACTGTTCAGGAAAGCGAGCGCGACTTAAAGCAATGAAGCGAAGCGATGTTAGCCTTCTACGCTTCACAGACTAGAATGAGTGTGTGAGTACTTCATTGCTTAAAGCGTGAAGCAGGGTCTTATCTCTTTTTTCCGCTTCACGCTTCCCTGAACACTGAGCATAGCAATCTCATAACTCATAAGGAATATGTACTTTCTGGATAATCTTTATTAATATTACATGCTCATAGTTTTTCTTCTATCTCATAACTCATAAGGAATATGTACTTTCTGGATAATCTTTATTAATATTATATGCTCCTTATAGTTTTTCTTCTATCCGCAGTTGCACTTTATTCCTCAAGATTCGAGATTCGCACCGTGTTGGGCCTCATTTGTTGGGGGGGGGGGGGGGGGGCTCCCGACCTAGGATTTTTCCATATTCAGGGCTCAAATTGGAGTCTTTTATTTAAGGATGGCAAATGCACTTTATTCCTCTTTTTTTGGGGTTCATTGGGTGTCTAGTACCTACATTGGAGGTTGACGAATTTGGTTCGCCGCTGCGTAGGGTCCATATTCAGGGATTAAATTAGAGACCTTTATTTACAGGACAACAAATGCGCTTTATTCCTCTTTTTTTGTATTTTCATTGAGTGTATGGTATCTTCATCGGAGGCTGACCAATCCGGATTCGTGCCCCATTTGAAAGGAAACTGCTCCCGACCAAGAATTTTTTTTTATACCCAAGGTTCAAACCTGAAACTTTGGTTAAGGGAGAAACAGTTCCATCCATTCACTTATTCCATTGGACAAATCTCATTGCCAATGAACATCACGTGGCTTTCCTTTTATTCAGCACAAAGGGTTTGATCTGCCCAAAGGAATAAAGTGCATATGCTGATAGAAGACTCACTTAAGCAACACACTTTTCTCATAATTGAAAGGATTTCTCCTGTAGCTTTTATAATTTGAAAATGCACCTTTATTGGTTAACATCCCTTTGTTATTGTTAAGTATTTCTAGATATTATAAATATAAATGGATTGTGGCGCACTGGTGGGAGTGTTTCATCCTTAATCAGAAGTCTCGGGTTCAAGTCCTGGGTATGGGAAAAATCTTGTTGGGAGTGCCACCCCTGAATGGTCTCTGTAGAGCGCGATCTGAATTTAGTCGGAGCTTCAATGTAGATTCCGAACACCGGGTGAAAAACAAAAAGAAATACCTAAAAATATATATATAAAAATTAACAAATGAGCTTTTTAGTTTACACGGGGGAGGGAGTGGAAATGAAAAAAGGGGAAGGGGATGCTATACTGATGATGAGGTTTGAACCTTCTACTCAAGTGTAGAATGTAGCAGGGTCAGATTTAGGGTATAGCTTAGGAGTAGTTTGATGATGGTTAGAGTTTTGCTGAGATTATTAGTATCGTGGAGATTACAATGCATGAATTGTTTTTTTTTTTTTTGAATATTTGGTTTGTTGTATTGAAAACAAAATATGCATTATAATTTTAAAAATAGAATATTTATTCGCAATGCACGATAAAAGAAAATTTTTAAAATAAGGCAATACAAGGTAAATATTTTTGGGAAAATAACTTAAGTTTACAAATTAAGTACCTTAATTATCACTATATAGCAATAGTTTTTTTCCCCGCCTATATAACAATAGTTTTTTTTTTTTCAAAGTTAGGTTTTAATATTAAAAAAAATATAAAATTAAAAGAAAAAACGTTTGATTAGTGCTCCACGATTTCTGTTGTTCCCCATTTTACTCAAATTGGTAATAAATATTCTCTCCTATCAATAAAAGGTTTCTTAACAAAAATAAAACTCTCTTTCTATTCATTCTGGTCGACTATTCAATCATGGATACCAATAATTATTCAATCCTAATTCAACATAAAGGACGTTGGGACACATCAAGTATTAATGATAATTCAATATTGAATTGGTGTTTTTTTAAGTGACTCGCCTAATTTGAAAAAATATGATCGTTGTGTTGTAGTAGATAAGTTTTGCTATGTATTTTTGTGTTACAATCGCAAACCAACATTAAAAATTACTTTTATAAAATTGAATTTTGTCTATGATGAGTCGTTTAATTAATGGTGTAAAATAGATTGTTGGTGTTATTCACCAATTTTTTTTTTTAAAAAATTAAATCTTTGATTTGTTTTGTAGGGTTTTGAGATTCTGATAGAAAGAATATTTACTGATTATTTGTTTTGATAATTGATTTGGTTAAATTGATCGTTTTTAAGTAGCGAAAATGATGGACTACATGTTTGGTATTCTTTCTGATTTTTTTTGGTGTCATTCAGATATTTTTTTTGTACATGATGATGGTGTACGTATTGATTATATTTTGGTGCATAATGATGGTGTAAACAGAATATTTAAGTTAAAAACTACTTTTGTAAAATTGAATTTTGTCTATGATGAGTCATGTAATTAATGTGTAAAATAGGTTGTTTTGCTATTCACCAATTTCGTGTTTTGATTATTTTTTGTTATTAAATCTTTGGTTTCTTTTGTAGGGATTTGAGATTCGGAATAGAAATAATATTTAGTGTTTATTTATTTTGGTAATTGATTTGGTGAAATTGATCGTTTTTAATTAGCGACAATGATGGACTGCATGTTTGGTGTACTTTTGGTTTTTTTTGGTGACATTCAAATTTTGTTTTTTTTTTTTTTAAATGATGATGGTGTACGTATTGATTATATTTTGGTACATAATGATGGTGTAAACACAATAATTAAGTTAAAAATTAACATGTCAGCAAAAAACATTCTTTAAAGCAAATATATAATTTGAATACATTGAACTGATCATGCTATTTGACGAGATGCACTACTACTAATTTTTTGTCTAAAACAGGTAGATATGTTGATTACGATATTGAAGAAGTGATATATGATGCAAACACCAAATATGAAGGCTTAATTACCACTATTGCTTCCCAATTAGGTGTGGACACGACAATCTTTCATTTAGAACTGAAATATGTCGTGAGTGATCTATCTCCACCAATGAAGATTCATAACGATATGGGTGTCCAAGTTTATTTAGATAAAAAAATGCAATTCTGATTTCTTTTCAAAGTAACCATTGTGTGTTACATGTGTTGATAGAGCAATGGAAGCCATTGATTACCAAATTGGTGTCCAAACAACAAAGCAAAATATTATCAGATCAACAAAGCCATTGATTAGTATTTATTAATGGTTTTCATTCTAGTATTGATAACTTATCCAGTTCAGAAAGTTAGTTTTTTTATGGTATAAAATGTTCTTTTGGCGAAAATTAGATGTTAAAATAGGTTCATATATATTTGTATATTTAAAGGTATGTTTTATAATAATTGTTGGTGTAATGGTATTTCAATAGTTGGTACAAGTGTTTGTATATTGAATGGTTGATTATTTGTTGAAATATGGTACAGATTTGTAATATTTATTGGTACATATTGAGTTATATCGTTGGATTAATACACAATGTATTCATCTTAGGAACATAATTACTTAAGAATTACTATGTGGCATTTAATGGTATAAGATTACCTATTAATATAAGAGTAATTTATGTTACAACTTAAATATATATATCAAATTATATACCAACTTTAAAAATGATTGGATAGTGATTACTAATTCGAAATGTTAGGTAAGTAATTCGAATATTTTGAATTAGTAATCTCTATCCAATCATTTTTAAAATATTACAATTTAAATATACCAAATTGTGAAAGTTAGTTTTTTTATTGTATAAAATATTTTTTTTAGCCCAAATTAGATGTTAAAACTTAAAATAATAATTTCATATATATTGGTAAATTTAAAGGTATATTTTAAAATAATTATTGGTATAACATTATTTCTATAATTGGTATAAATATTCGTATATTAAATGATTGAATATTCATTAAAAATACAGTACATATTTGTGTTATTTATTGGTATATATTGAGTTATATTGTTAACTTAACATATGATGTATTCATATAAACAACAGAACTACTTAAAAACTATTATAGGTCATACATGGTATATACATATTAATATAAAAGTAGTGATACTATTTATAAAATTATGTAGTGCCTATTAATACCAAGTGGTAATGTTATACCATTTTGAACCACAACAGTTATGATTAATAATAAGATCTATTTAAAGAAGGATTACAAATTGAGAGACGACAAAAATCAATTTTCTGATTGATTAAATAAAAAGTGAAGAGAGAGAGAAAGAAAATCATAATTTTTTTTGAGAAGTAACTTATCAGTTCCAAAAAATCAGCATATTAATTCCAAAAGGAGGGTAAAAAATGGTATAATATATATCTCGATTTTTAAAAAAAATTGTTATGTTTATAATTAAAAATCTTATTTTATAAATAAAATAGAATAAATACATATATTGTTAATTAAAGGTCTTAAACAAAATATTTGATTTAAGGCTACAATTAATAATTTAGTGTTAGGGCTACCCTTGATATTTTGATTTGATTGAATAAAAAATTATGAGAGAGAAAATCAGTATATGGGCAAAAAAGATAATATAAAAGAGTATAATTATGATTGAAAAGTCAAAATAAACAAGAATTATCAATCCCATAAATTTAGCACATAACCCCTCAAAAAAAAGGAAAAGAAATACGTATACTACAATATATATATAAAAAAATAAAAAATTGAATATTCTGTTAGGCTAGTAATTAAAAACCTACTTTTGTAAATAAAAAGACGTATATACATATATTGTTAATTAAAGTCTTAAATAGTATATTCTTGTAATTTTTTAAAAAAGTTAATTGTGGCCTTTTGGGTCACTTTCTTATATATATAACAATTCTTAACAAACATGACCCGACCCAATCAAACTAGGCCCAAATAAAAAACAACATAAGCACGTCTAGTCTAAAATCTGAAAAAACAACTAAATTAGAATAGAAAATCGTATCTTTTCCACATTTGTGATTTGTTCTCGGAGTTCAGATCTCCATGACTGAGTTGTTGATCTTCTCTTCGAGGCCATATCGATGTTTACTTCTACCTTGTTGTTGCTTTCAAATGCACACACAAGTGTACGTGGTCACATAAGTAATGTAGTGACTCTTTATGAGCCAAATTATTGAACCCAAATGACTTACGATTAGATGATATTCAATTTCACTAATGATTACAAATTTAATGCAAGTGCGTCAAGAGAGTTTGATGAGTATTTCTAAGCTAATAATTTCACAATTTAAAGAACTTAATTAACTAATTATGATTCAATTTCATCCGGAGTCAAAACAACGACTTCGGAAATTCCAAGGCTACAACTTGACTAAGAATTCCTCTCTATGGACTTCAAGTGGTTATCAATAAAGTTAATTATATGATTATATCTCCCGACCTCTAATCTATCTACCACACCATAATTGATAGTCTAACTACATCATTGAGCGTTGATAGACCAAATCAACTGCGGAACACTAGATTTTCGTCTTGTTTTGTAACCAGGCATGGTAACTAGGTATATCCCTATACTAGATACAAATCAACACTAGTTTGTGTACTAGAAAAGATCATGCCTCTTATGTTCCTTGTTCTATCTCTCTATTCCTCTGTCAAGTTCAAGACATACAATAAGTTTATTCTAACGGCGATCAAGCATTAAAATAATAAATTTAAGAACACAAGAATAATTTGTAGTGATAACCAAACTCATTCCATATATTCAATATTACAGAGTCCTTCATAGCCACATCCCTAGAACAAAGGGATTTAGCTACTCATAATTCGATTCTCAATATTCCACTGTTCAATAATCATAAGAGAATTCACAAGATGAAAAAGAGTAGTAATGAACCCTAATATTGGAAGAGAAAGCCATCCAAGTCTTGTCCTCCGAAAATTAGAAAAATAATGCCTCATAATAATAAAAATGAGCCTACTTATAGCTTGGAAAAATCTAGCATGTAGGTCCGCGACAAGGAGTTGGTACAAACCTCCTATTTCCTCACCAATGCATTTTCTGCGACAAGGAGTCGATAGGTACTCCACTGGTTCAAAATCTTCTTGAGCCAACTTTTAATTCCTAGCTCTAGGACATGGCGCCAATACGGAGCTGGGTTATTTCTCATCAACTCTTTCTTTCACTCTTTCGAGGCTTGCCTCTTTTACTTCTTCACTTCTGTTTCATCTCTAATTCGTTTCTTGTCATTTTGTGCCCATTTCATGCGCTTTCCATTCTAGAAACTCCTAATCACATTGGTTAGTTGAAATATATAAACACGATTCAAACATTATCAATATAATAGGATTTTGCTCTCAAACTTATCTAAAGTATGAGTTTCATTTGGCTTTTTTACACATATAAATATGTCCAAGATCAGCACCCCACACTTAAAGTTTTGTTCGACCTCAATCAATTCCACACTAGACCTTAACTTACGACTTGGCCACAAACAAGTGCTTTGGCTACATAACTCTTAAGGCCCTTATCACTTCAAAACCAAGCATGTCATATGTTTAATTCAATCCATGCAAATATATTGAAACCTCATGGCCTCAATCATTGTCTTAACGACTTTCAGCAACTCAAACATAGAGTTTCATGCAACATCACTTATCCATCGTCAAACATGTGCCCTTACCATAAATAATTGTCTACTTTTAACTCATTTTTACTGTATGAATTTCAATAACACAACATAGAAATACTAACTCTAAAAATAAATTCACATGCTTCACAAAATGAAGTCATAGGCTTGCTTTTAGTGTATTGCTCCACTAATTTATTATGCTCGACTAGAAACAAACACAACTTTGATGGGTTATAGTGTGGGCTAAGGGACGGGTATGGAAACTATATAATAGTGACTTACACTTCTCTAAGCATGATTTAATGTCTCAAATACACCTCATCCGATTCTAGGTGTAGACGATCGTTATCTAGTATAAAACCCACGAAGAGTCGGGGTCGAACCCATAAGGAGCGGTACGTGTTTAAATTCAGTTACAAAATTATAAAGTGGTCTAAGCGGTTATAGGAATAGAAATTATCGAAAGCATACAAACAAGTCAAAGGGGGTGACAATGAATGTCAGATGGGGGGTTTTGATTTGCAATTAACAACTAAAACAAGTATGAAAGCAGGGGGAACAATAATATTAAGAGGAATTATCGGGATGTGATCGATTATAAGCTAATTATGCTATATGGGTACTTGAAATTTAACAATAATTTGCTGAAACATTGTGGGTAGGCTGGACTATAAGTGCAATAGTCTTCTCACGAACAACTATTACGATTCAGGCAATTTCTCTCGAACATCGACAAACTTGACAAGATGAAAAACCCGCGATCTTAATATATCCACTCTCTCGAGCTAGATAGGTAGGATTGGGTTTAGGATTCACTCTCTCGAGCTAAACCTATATCAACCCAATACCTGCAATTATTAATCAAAAGCTTGGGTTCCAAAACTTCTTTCTCAACCAAGCCAAAAACTCTATGCTAGAATTACAGTTGCAACTACAATCCATAGATTAATACATAACTAATGATTAAACCCACATTAAAACAAAAATTTCATCATTAAACAACAATACCCATAAGATAATTAGACAAATAAACACATGATCACACCCCAAGAATTGGGGTTTTAGCTACACATCATAAAAAGAGAAAAACGATTACCAAATACATTAACCATGATCTAAGTAAAGGTTCTCAAGTCTTTACAATGGTCCAAATTGAATAAATTCAGAAATCCACTTGCAAATCCTCAAAATTAAGCTTAGAAATCCTCAAAGTCTACAATGTAAAACTCTAAAACTAAGAGAAGACTCTAACTCTCAAACTTGGGGATCAAAACTCTCAAAGAGAACTGAGAACTCCCTCAAATTTCATTTGAAATTCCAATTTATAGTTGCCCAATTTTTGGCCTGAAAGGTCATTGGGCGAAATAAGTCGGGCCTCGCCAAACAGGTTGGTAATCCGCCCTTTGCTACAATCCATCGCCGATTTGCATTGGCCATTTGTCCTCAGGGTTCTGTGACTTTAGACGATCAAGGTTGCCATCGCAGAGTCGTCCAGCAATTTGCCGACTACCCATTTATGTCGCCAAGTTGGTTCTTCCCCCAAGGCTGGCACGCTGGAACTTTAGGTGGGCTAAAAAGCCACTCGGTGGTTTGCCGAGTGGTCTTGGCAATCACTAGGATCACTTTTCTTCACTTTTTCAGCTTGTTTGCTCCTTTTTGCCTGGTAGTGTCCTTGCCTCGCTCCTTAGTCTACATACCTGAAAATCAATGCTTTAACATCAGTTTATAACATTAATTAGGCATTTGAAGACACTAAAACTATCAAAACAAAGCCCTAAATGAATCCAAATATCGGAATCATCAACACCCCAACTTACACTTTTGCTTGTCCACAAGTAAAACTCAAGATCAATCGGTTCAACAAGGATGTCTACAAACAATGCTGCTTAAGACTCAACATGAATGCACACAAAAGGTTCAAACTACACATACAATGCTCAATTGTGCACTCAAAGATTCAAATTGTGATTCACCATTATTAGGTGTACTCAAGCTCACAATGCTTGCTTTAAATGCAAGTTCAAGCTCAACAAAGGTACTCAAATGCCCTCACAACAGAGATGATTCCATATTCACACAAAATTTCTCAAAAATTTAAGGTCTCGAAATCACATACAACTCTCACTTTCAAAAAGAAGAACACATCCACGACTCCACCCATAGGCTTGCCCTTATTTTCCAATCAACATTCGTTTCACTTCACTAAAGATCACAAAGGTCTTTTTAGGGCTTGTAATGGGGATAATTGTAAAGGTATGGTCATTTAGGCTTAGTGTCTTCTATCTTCATAAAGTATGGCGTGAAACTCACTTTTACTCCTTCTCTTTCACATTCAAACATGATTATAATCCACCCCATTATTTGACTAAACATGAATCACCGGCTACCCCATTTGTTTTACTATTTTTGCACACTTTATTTCACAACTTTTGCTCTTTTTCAGTCTTTTTCTTTTCTTTCTTCTTTTTCTTTGCTTCTTTTTTCTTACATGGAGGGGTTCCATCTTTTTCAAAACAATCCTTCAAAGGGCAAATTTTTTTACACTTCTTGACTTTCCTTCTTTTTCACCACACGCCTAACATAGACTTTTGGCCTAAGTTGGCTATTCAAATGAATCAATACTTCATGAAGGTTATGGGTTTTTGGATAAAGAGGTCAAAGTTGTTCAAGTTTCTTCCAAGAAAAGGATAGGCTCAAAAAGTGCCAAGCAAGGGTCACACATCTCACAAGGGTGGCCACAAAGAGGTATATTGTCAAATTGGCTCTCTCTTTAAAATTCTCGCCTAAGATCATTTCAATTGCTTGCTTCACTCAATCAATCAGACCAACGGGGTAAATTCTAGATGTCATCAAGCACAATGTTCAAGACAACCTCACCACACAAGGCACTGGTACAATTATCAAACAAGACTCCACACTTTCTAGCTAGCGTGCAATGTTCATCACAAGAGACTCAATCAACAATCGACTAGTTACAACGAGATGTTAAAAGTTCACATATTGCCTATATAACTTAGTTTGCCTCATCGTAGCCACACATTCATTTTCTTCAATTCAGAGCACTATTCAAGTCATCGGTATTGACCACAATCGACACTCAAATTTGCACAAGAACAACCACAATCACATACAAAAGAGGTGGCAAAAATTTTAAACTTGGTTCAAAACCATTTCAACACCATTTTCAAATTAAAACAATGGGCCACGATTTAACAACAACCACAATCAAATCAACCAAAATAAATATATACCAATGAGCTCCAATATTCACAAAAACACAATAAGAGCCAATTCACTATTCACAAAACAACCACAAGAGGTAGGTATGGAAATACCTCACCCCCAACAAAATACGTAGTTGTCCTCAAATGCAACTAAAAACAAAAATAGTCTAAAAAAAGAACAGAAAGGAGGCAAAGAGACAGGGTAGGCCTAGGGTGAAGTCTGCATGTCCACAGCTCTGTCTGTCTGGGCATCAGTGCCTGGTGTCTCAACATCCTTGGCTCCACTAGAGCTTAAAATAGAAGTATCCCGAAGTGATGCCTGCCTAGCAGTCTCGAACATGGCACCCTCCAAGTCAACCAGGTCATCGTAGACCATCTCCTCACGAACACCAAGCTGCTCCTCATTTGTCTCAGCCTCTGACTCAGTGGCAACATCATTAGCTCTAACCTCTTCTCCGGTGGTAGGTGGAGGAACCTCAGAACAAGATGGAATATTTGCACTCGGCATGTTTGGAATCTCCACGATCCCAAACAACATAGACATTTTAGTGGACTTAAACTGGTCCACATCCTTTCTCAACTCAGTAGTATCATCTTTCAAGGTCGTCACCTCCTCTGTAGCACCATAGGTCTACTCACAAGTTGCGACTCTAATAGTAAGGGCATCTAGTGCCAACCTGTGATCCCTCCTCTCAGCCCTAAGTGAGGCCAATGTAGCATCTATCGCCCTCTCTATCATCCCAGGCATAGCAGCCTCAACCCGGGAGGCACGTACATCAACAGAATGGGCTAAATGGCCCATCTTGTAAGGCATGGCCTGAGTGATAGGGGGTCAGAAAGTAGATGCATTAGCAACATAGTATCTAGTGGGAGGGGGTGCACTAGAAGTACTAGGAGTCTCGAAAGTAGTAGGTATGGAAGTACATGAAGGCCCACTGGCCTTAGTAGGCAGAAATCTGTCTTTAGAATGCATATCAACCTCCGGGGATGTGTCCACTGGTGCTGCCCTCCTCCGATCAGCCTCATCCCGTAAATACTCGGCCTCTATACGTCGGATGTCAGTAGAAGATGTGGGAGTGACCTCCATATCCGTCTTCTCATCTCTGGGAACACATGACCGTCTACATAATTCTGTGATCACTACCGAGAACATGAGCGAGGTCTCATGCTGCTTGGCCCTCATGGCCATCTCCTGCTCAATCAGTAGTCCCAAATTCAGTGACTGGCGAGAAATGATGGACCCTAGACATGCTACCTTCAGGTGTCTGAGGATGGAATCATTCTTGATGGCATGATAGTGCTGCTGATGAACCCGAACCAGTATCTGGTAGCAACATTCAAGTCTTTCTTCTCTATCGATGCACCAACCTCTATCCACCTCGGGGTGGCATCAGATATAAGGGGTGCCAGCCAACTCTTCAGATCTTCCAAGGTCTTCTTTTGGACCAAGTTGATGTACTGATGCATGAAATTATAAGTGCACCCCAAAACAACATTGATGTCAGAACTATCGCACTTCACCTTCTTGCCCTGAAGTATCACAGAATCAACTGGCCTGAATATGCTGGCCTTCTTCTTCCCTTTAGGGACCAGCTCACCGTAGGCTGAATAAAACTCTCGGACCCAATTGGGAATGTAGGTGCCCCAGGGTTTGGTGAAACTTTCAAACTTGTGGAACTTGATAGTTTTCCACACCTCCGAATATCTATCCACCATACTATTGGTAGACAATCTCTTTTCTTCCAGAATGGTCCTCAAACCCTCCGCCTTTAGGCGATTGAGTGACCGGGGAGGAGGACCCTGTACTGGTGGTCCTGGGACTACTGTCTTCTCTGGAGGAGGCACTGGAGTTGAAGTTGGAGGGGTAAGAGTCGGAGGCACCGAGATCCTAGATGAAACATTTAGCGCCTTGGAGCGAAGCTCTGCTCTCCAGGCCTGTAATAGTTGGTCATCCTCAGGCTCAGAGATGGAAGCATGAGAATCCTCATCACTGCCTGAAGTGGTGAGGTGTGTCTCGTAAACTCCCTCATTGTCGGAGCTGGCCTTCAATGTCTCAACCACGGGCGCCTTCCCCTTGCCTTTGCCTTTTCCTCCCTTCGTAAGGAGTTTTGATGCCTTTCTCGGGATACAGCTGCATCCTCATCTATAGTGATGCCTCATGCCCGCTTTCGGGGTGCATGTCTCTACTGGAAACTTTGGGTCTAGCCATTCCTGCAAAACAATGTAGAAACACTTAGAAAAATCAACAAGCACTTCAGAAAATAAGTGCAGGAAGACTCGCCGAACCACTTTGGCGAGCCATATCAGGCTCACCGAAAGTTGCAACACAAAAATTTCAAGAGTTCAAAGCTGGTCAGCGATATCCAGGGCCATTCAACGGATCGCCGACACCAATCGGTGAACTAGAAGTAGCTCGCTGAAAGTTACAATGTATTTTAAGGAATTAGGGGAGATAATATATTTTACGGAATTAGGGGCGCAGAAGGGCATTCAAAAAGTACTTTCGGTGAGTCACCGAGTGAACTCAGCAATCTCACGCATATCGGCAAAAGTTACAAAACAAAAACTCAACATTTAGAGAAATAAAAGGCGATCCAGGGGATGTTTGGCGAACCACCAAACCAACCGATGAGCTCGACCCAGCTCGCCAAATAGTCCTTCGTGTCAGTTTTCACCCCAATCTTTGAAATCAAACCTGCATCCCACGAAACCAATATTAAACACTTGCAATATGAAATTAAAGCAAGAACCATACTACCCATGCCCTCGGAGTACTCAGACTTTCCCCGATTTGGCCAAAAGTGGCAAATTAACGTCTTTTGCCCTTAAGAATGACGTCAACCACTCCATCATTTGGAAAAATATGACATTTATCATAGTTCAAGGTTACTTAAACTTCATTCCGCTAGGCCCAACACATTTTAAATACAACCCAATAGTTTTGACTCTATTTCAACAATCAAAGACACATGAATCATGATTAAAGGCCGATTAATAATGATTTCACTTAAAATTAGGCAAACAAACACTAACACGATGATTACCCAATGATATTCAATTACAAAATATCGGTTGCATTCAAGTTCAACCATATATAGAGTTTGGGGCTCGAAAAACCAACCTTTTATGTCGAAATAAGGTTTGTAAAGCTAGGTAGCAAAGTAAATCCCAATTCCATTCTAAGCAATGGTCCCGATAAAATGATAGTAAAAGAGAAAAAATATTGAAAACTAATATTGGTGAGAGAGTACGGGAGTTGAAAAGGTGAGAAAATAAATGATTTTTTAATTCAAAACCATTTGTCCCATTTTAAAACCTTTGAGTTTGCGCGCCAATCGATGTTATAAGTCAGTCTCACCGATCCACTCGGCGATGGCCGAGTGGTAATTTGGCTCGCCTAGTTTTATAGAACTCCCAACAATTTGGGGTTCAAATGGAGGACAAAGTTGGGCTAACCGACTTGTTCAACGAGTCGCTGACTGATCCTTTGGCTTGCTGAGTTTTACAGAGTTTCTCATCAAGCTTGGTGGTTCCAACGGCGGTTCAAGTCGGGCTCACCGACCTCTTTGGTGAGTCACCGACTGGACTTTTGGCTCGTCTAATTGCCCATTTTCCAACATTTTTCACTTTTCAACGTGTAAAATTAACACCCGTTATTCAAAATCAACATTTAAAACACCATAAACTTGGGTTGCCTCCCAAGAAACGCTTTATTTAACATCATGGCACGACGGAAATACCAATTCAAACTTCATTTTTGGGGTTGGATGTTGTGTCACTAGGCAACCCCCTTTTTGCCGTGGATTCAATTGAGTCGAGATTTGACCCATTTGTGTCTCCAGCTATTTAATAGAGACTGAATGAGAAGTCACTGTTTGATTGAGAGTTGAGACATCCTCCTTCATCTCTTTCAACTCTTTGTCCGACCCTTCTACCTTATTGAGAATGCGTGCAAACATGTCTTCCGTACGAAAGTTCTCCGGGTTTGCTTTATGCTCTTTAGGATTTTGGCATTCATGAGGTGGGATGTATCTTTCCTTTTCACCATCCCTTTCCTTCCAAGTAGCATTACGATTACGCCATTCCCTGTCATGATCTCTCCATCTATCATCTCTATTCCAGCCCGAATTCCCCCCTGGCCTTGGGTAATTTGAACGAAATCCTCCTCATTGATTTGCAAATAAGTTCACTTCCTCATTGCACAATGCTTCAAATTGTGCTTCTTCGGGGTTTACTCCACCAATACCCACAACATATACACTCTTCAACCCATAACCCATCACATTTTCGATAATAAATCAAGCTGGGTCATCACTTTGGCCATATTTTGGTGTCTGTGTTGATCCTTCTCAATCTTCTCTTTTGTCATCCTAAAAGTGAGAGGATACACCTGGTCCTCACGAGTGTACCACACTCTATTTATCTTGGTCATGCCATTAAGGAGTTGAGACGCTACTTCATAGAGTTGTTACATTATACCTCCAGGAACAAGTTGATAAATAACTCCTTTGTTCACCGAGTCAAGACACTTATAGAAGTATTGTAGCAATATATGGTTCGGCGGTCTATGAGTCGGACACTGAAGTACCAACTTTTGAAATCTCAGCCACGTCTCGTGGATAGGTTCACCCTCCAAGCGTTTGAAACCTTGGATACTATATATGAGCGTCATTATCTTTGACGGGGGAAATAATTTCACATAGAACGCTCTAGTCAACTCATCCCAATTGGTGATAGAACCTCGATAACTCAGCTAACCATTTGGTAGATTCACCTAGCGAAGAGAATGGAAACAACCTGAGATAGATTGATTCTTGTGATATGTTCTTAAATGAGAATGGACCACAAACATCCATGACGTTCTGAATATGCTCATGGGGGTCTTCGTGGGCCAGCCTTCCATATAATCCTTTCATTTGGAGTAGTTGTAGCATTGTGCTCGTAACATGGAAGACAACATTCCCCTCAACAGGAGGTAGACGTATTGCACCAACACCACCCAATTGAATTGGGTCATTCACATCATTAAGATTCCCATCATCGTCTTGGTGGCCCACTTGACTACTGTTATTCCTGTTCACGCTTATCTCTTCCTCTGTTCAAAATAAACCAACATAAACACAAACTAAAGTAAGTCGATTCAACTATAACACAAAAATATCACAATTGAACTTCAATAATAGAATTCAAAACAACACCACTCCCCGGTAGCGGTGCCATTTTGATTTAACATCTCAATCTCATCCGATTCTAGGTGTAGACGAACATTATCTAGTATAAAACCCAACGAAGAGTTGGGGTCGAACCCACAGGGAGCGGTACATGTTTAAATTTAGTTACAAAGTTTAAAGTGGTCTAAGCGGTTATAAGAATAGAAATTATTGAACACATACAAACGAATCAAAAGGGGTGACAACGAATGTCAGATGAGGAGTTTTGATTTGCAATTAATAGGTAAATAAAGTATGAAAACATGGGAAACAACAATATTAAGAGGAATTCTTGGGATATGATAAATTATAAGCTAATTATGCTATATGGGTAATTGAAATTTAACAATAATTTGCTGAAACATTGTGGGTAGGCTGGACTATAAGTGCAATAGTTTTGTCATTCAAGCGATTTCTTTCGAACATCGACAAGCTTGACAAGATGAACAACCCACGATCTTAATATATCCACTCTCTCTCGCTAGATAGGTACGATTGGGTTTAGGATTCACTCTCTCGAGCTAAACCCATATCAACCCAATACCTACAATTATTAATCAAAAGCTTTGGTTCCAAAATTCTTCTCTCAAGCAAGCTAAGAACTCTATGCTAGAATTGCATTTGGAACTACAATCCATAGATTAAAACACAACTAATGATTAAACCCACATTAAAACAACAATTTCATTGTTCAACAACAATACCCATAAGATAATTAGACAAATAAACATATGATCACACCCTAAGAATTGAGGTTTTAGCTACACATCATAAAAAGAGAAAAATGATTACCAAATACATTAGCCATGATATGGGTAAAGGTTCTCAAGTCTTTATAACGGTCCAAGTTGAATAAATTCAGAAATGCACTTGCAAATCCTCAAAATTAAGCTTAGAAATCCTCAAAGTCTACAATGGAAAACTATAAAACTAAGAGAAAACTCTAAATCTCAAAGGGAACTGAACTCCATGAAATTTCATTTAAAATTCCAATTTATGGTTTCCAAATTTTTGGCCTAAAAGGCCATTGGGCGAAATAAGTCAGGTCTTACCGAACAGGTCGGCAATCCTCCCTTTGTTCCAATCCATTACTGGTTTGCATTGGCCATTTGTCCTCAGGGTTATGTGACTTTAGGCGATCAAGGTTGCCATCGCAGAGTCATTCGCTGATTCGCCGACTACCCATTTCTATAACCAAGTTGGTTTTTCCCTATGACTGGCATGGTGGAACTTTGGGTGGGCTAAAGAGCCAATTGACTATTGGTTGAGTGATCTTGGCGATCAGCAGGATCACTTTTTTTCACTTCTTCAGCTTGTTTGCTTCTTTTGGCTTGGTAGTGTGATGAATCCACGATTTGGACTCTTTTAGGGCTTTATTTTGATAGATTTAGTTTCCTCAAATGCATATTTCGTCTCAATAACTGATGAAAATCCTTGAGTTTCAGGTATTTGGAGTTAGAGACAAAACATAGACACTATTGGGCAGAAAGGAACAAGGCAGCTGAAAAGAACGAAGAAAAAATGACCTGAGGATCTCCTAAACCATTAGGCGAGTCGCCGAATGGCTATGGTCTCGCCCAATGTTCCAGTGTGCCAAGCTCTGAAGGAGAAAATCGAGTCGACGAGATAAATGAGAAGTCGGTCAATCATCGAACGATTCCGCGATGCAGTACTCCATCGCCCGTTGTTACAGAACTTGAATTTGCTGAAGGCCAATGCAGAAAGGCGATGAACCAGACCAAAGGGTGGATCACCGAGTGGATTGGCGATCCCGACTAACTGCGTCGAATTGTCCTTCACAAACACTTTTTGACAACTATAAATACTTGTTTGAATTTTTAGTTTAGTATGCAATGTATAGCAAATTTTTAGAATATCAAACATAATTCTTAGTTTTTAGAACTTAGTTTTGGAGACTTTGTTCGTTAGCTTTTGAAGATTTAAAGATTCCCATTCCTAAGCAATTGGAAGTGGGTATTGAAAATTCTTTATTTTAGACATGTGTAAAGACAATATCAATTGTACCCACTAGATAAAAATACTTTTTGGTATTTATTTGTATCTCTTTACTATGTCAAGCTAAAACCCCAATTCATAAGGTGTGATTATGTGAATATGGGTTGAATTTACTGCTGGGTATTGCTAATTGATAGTTAATTTGCTATTTAAAGGTGATTTCGTTCAGTAGTTGTGTTTGAATTTAATAGGATTGTAGTTGCAAATACAATTTTATCTTCGTGTTTTTGGCTTGCTTGAGAGAGATGTTTTAAAACCAAAACTACTGAATCAATAGTCGGTGGTTATTGGGTTGTCGTAGGTTCAACTCAAGAGAGTGAATCCTAAACCCTCTTCCACACATTCAGCTCGAGAGAGTAAATAGACTAAAGCAAATGCTGTGCTAAATTGCTGCTTATCGGTGTTCGAGAGAAACCGATTTGATTCGGGGTAAATTGTTTGAGAGAAAATTTATCCCCACTAAATTCTAGCTTAGATAGGAATTTACAGCGATTTACTATCAATAGCATTTGCCCGGTTATTTATTTTAGCCCATAATCCTATCACATCCCAAGAATCCTGTCTTCATATTCGTATTTCTATATTTTTGCTATTTTTAGTTGCTAATTTGACTACAAATCCCTCTTGATAATTGCCACTTGTGTCACCCTTTAATTTGATATGTTTTTCTTGGTATATGTCTTTAGCTATAATTGACTTGAACGAAGTTCTTGCTTTCCTATTAATTCTCGATTACAAACCGCTCCCTTGGGACTCAACCCCAACTCACTAGTTGGGTTATATTACTATTGAATGATCGTTGATGCTTAGTATTGGATGAAGCGTCACTGATACGTCAAATCAAAATGGCGTCGCTGCCGCGGATTTGTGTTAGTTGAGAATTTTTAGTTAAGTTGAATTTTGTTGTTTATAGTTATAGTGATTGATGAATCCACAAACTGAACTCATTTATGGCTTTATTTTAATAGAAATAGTGTCTTCAAATGCTTATTTTGTCTAAATATTTGATGAAAACACTTAAGTTTCACGTATTTGAATTTTTAGTGGAAGCATAGACACTTAGGCGTAAAAAAGGAACAAAAAGGCTGAAAAGAACAAAGAAGCTAAAGCCTGAGCATCGCCAAGCATGCTTGGCGATTCACCGATGGCACGCACTCTGCCCTTTGTTCCAGTCCCCGAAGCCCTGAAAAAGAAGGACAAAAAAGGCGATGAAAGGAGCAATCGATGTTTCGCCAATCAGTTCCGCGAAGCAGAATTATACCACCCAATGATCCAGAACGCACAAATACTGAAGGCAAAGCACAAACGACGATGAACTATCAGAAGGGAGAATCACAGAGTCATTCGACGTTCGTGACTAACCTCGTTGAGTGATCAACTAGCACTATTTGCTGAAGTCTATAAATACTAAACTCTTTCCTAGTTTTGAGAGAGGGAGAGTAGAGTCTGAACATTATTGTAATTTTCACTTTAGCTTTCATATTTTCTCTCAAGTTTGGAGAGGGTTTTGTGGGAGACTTGAAGAAAGGAGTTCATCTTCCCCAAATTGGAAGTGGGTCTTCTCTATTCTTCTTCATTTGCTTAAATTAAGGTTTAATTTCTTATACCCATTTGATCTCTCTATCATTTTAGGTATAATGTCTTATTTCTTGATGTGTGGCTAAAACCCCCCATTCTTGGGGTGTGATTTAACAAATATGTGTTGATATTATTGTTGGGTCTTGCTTGCTGATAGGTTAGATGTATTTTAATGGTGATTTCACCTAGTGGTTGTGGTTTAATTTAATGGGTTGTAGTTGCAAATACAAAACCACCTATGTGTTTTCGGCTTGCTCGAGAGAGAGGTCGCGAAACTAAGACCGCTAGACTGATTGCCTAAGGAGTGGATCGACATGAGGTTCAGCCTGAGAGGGTGAGCCCTAGTCCCATATCCTAACACTCAGCTCGAGAGAATGAGTGGGATAAGGTGTAGGCTGGCCTTTATGCGGCAAATGGGTGTCCGAGAGGAACCCATTTGAAACGGGGTTAGTTGCTCGAGAGGGAACTTATTTCCATCTAAAGCTTAGCGTAGTCACTGTTATCTTGCAAATTTCCTATTGAAAGTATGTACCCAACAATTTATATCACTATATATAACGGTCACATCCCAAGAATCTCTCCCCATACTTGATTTCCTTTATACTTTACTTTTTTTATTTGATCTCGTGACAAAACTCCCTATTGATAAGTGACACTCTTGTGTTCCCCTTTAACTTACAATGTTTTTAATCGTTAAAATCTTTAGCTACGATTAGCTTTAGCACATTTGCGCTTAACCACTAATTTTCATGCCCACTCCCTTGCGACTCGACCCCAACCCTTGGTTGGATTATTATACTATTGCACGATCGTAGACACTTGCATCGGAAGTTGTGTCGTTGATTATGCAAGTATCAAAATGGTGCCGCTGCTGGGAAGTGGTGTTACGTGAAGATGAAGTCAATTAGATATTTTATTCTTTTTTGTGATAGTTGTCACTGATTTAATTCTTAGTTTTGTTTTGCGTGTTTGTGTATTGACGCAGAGGAACGACAAATGGAAAACCACTATGGACTTCACACGGATCATCCCCTCTTGAAATTGCTGAACCTCAGGGACAACCTCCTGACCTTTAAGCAAGTATGGGATGAGACTCTTGAGGAAATGTGGTTAAAGTTTCAAACAATACTAAGTCTATGCCCGTCTCATGGGATGACTGACAAAGCGTTACTGGAATGCTTCTCTAGAAGTTTGGGACCTGAAAAATATAAGTAACGCGAATCAACTGTTCGCAGGTGGTGTGCTGTGTCAACCCTATGAGGTCGTAGCAAAAACCCTTGATGGCATGGTTGAAGCCAATAAGGAGACTAAGAAACAAAAAGAGTGGAATACATTGATTACTAAGTTGGATGTTTTGTCCAATCGAGTTTTGGCATTGGAGGCGCAAGCCATGGAAAGGGAGAAACATGTCACCCTCCAAGAGTGCCGAAATGGGAATAAACATGGAAGTGCACGAGATGATGAGGTCCTTTTCCTTATTCAACAAAAGATTGCCGAACAAAACAATAGGTTGAATGGGATGAAAGATACCATGGAAATGCTAAATGAGGTGTCCACCTTAAACTCCATGACTATCCAGCTGCAGGATGCTCAAATCTCGCATTTGATGACAGGTCGCTATCCACCGTTCGCCGAGGACTCACCCAACTACACCATAGGCGACTCTGAGGATGAGGAATAGAGGGATGACTTGCATTGTGCCACGACGTTAACTAAGGCGCTGCTTCGAAGGCAACCCAAACCCTTTTTAATTGCTTTTATTCCTTGGTGAAATAATGGTGTGATGCTTGTATAGATTGAAGTTAGGGAAATGTTTGAAAAGGTGTATGAAGGCGAGCAAATAATCCAATTGGCGTTCCGCCGGCTTATTCAGTGACCTCGATCTTTTCCACCATCTGACTCTGTGTTTACTGGAAAAACACTATCAGCTTAGATCCTGTAAAAATTGATGGTCGGTAAGTAATGAGAGACGTGTCGCCAACCATGTCGGCGACCTCGATGTAGATCGTCGTTAGGATTCTCACATGAGATGCAGATCTTGTTTCATTAGGTGAAGTTAGTAATTACTTGGCGCTTCGCCGAGTGATTGGGCGAGCCTGACTCACTTCGCCGAATGGGTGGTAATTGAACGTTTTTTTGCAAGCCACAGGTTTAAACGTTCTACTTCATTCATTTCCTCTCACTTTTTCATCCTATCAAACTCACACATGCACTTTAGCTTTATATTTCTTGCAATTCTAAAGTATTATAAGTGTTGAATTGTGGGCAGATTTGGATCACATTGCTGCCTAGCATGTCAGTACAATCTAATTTAGCACCAAAGGTTGATAATCGAAGCCCTCAGTTAATTTATCAAAATTAGTACTCATTTTCATAATAATTGATAGTATAAAATCTCTGCTGAGTCTCTGAGTTATTGGGATTGCATGTATTATGGATTATGATTCAGTAGCTTTCGCGTGATTTGAGGGGCTCCCATTCGACTGTGCTTTGAGTTGATTTTTTTTCTTTCGCTGGGGAAAATGTGAAACTCCTATGGGTCTTCGTTGAAATTGTGTTATTTAAGCCTAAATTGTATTATCTGGGTTGCGGGATGAAATTTGAAAGAAATAGGTTGAAAATAGACACTTTTGGCCAGATGAACAAAACTCACCAAATTGCTCGGTGGTTCACCTAATGTCCTCATTTCACCTTTGATCGATTGATCTTCAGCTTTCGACGGTCAGCCTAAATTGTAAACCGCACTCGGCGACTCGCCAAAAGACCCTTTGTTCACCCTTTGTCTCCGCCCTTGTATCATTCGTACATCATTTTCAACGAAGAGCCTAGGTAGATAAACACTTCACCAACTAGTTTGGCAATGCAATTCTGCAATTGGAACCCTCCCTTCTTCTATTTAAATTACTATCTAACTTGTATTCGATGTTTTTGCAGAAATGGCTAGACCAAAAGTCGCAGGGAGAAATGAACCACCCCGAAACGTAAGAGCACGTGAGTTTAAAGAAGATGAAAAGAAAGCAGAGCCAGCCAGACAAAGGAGATATACCAAGAAAGTTAGGGCCAGAAGGAGGATTTCTATTGATCCCACCATTCCTCCGTGGAGATGCGGATTCTACACAGCCATAAATTCCTTTTTGGCGGCTCATGACATGGATAGAATGGCTGAGGCTAACATCATTGCAGAAGCTAAGGAAAATGAAAACAATGCAAACCAGAATGAAAACACTTCGGGAGCTATTACTTTATATCAAGCTGATGCTTCAAACACTAATGCACATGCAGATGAAGCGAATGCATAAACATGACCCCTCTTGACCTTCCGCTCTGAGTTTCTTTATTTTTACTGTTGAATAATTTATCACTTGCATTTGAGGACAAACACTTTTATTGTGGTGGGGTGAGGACTACACCTTTGATATTGTTTCGAATGTTGTTTTTGATATATACTTGGGTTGTCTGTTTGATATTGGGTTGTTTGCTTTGCGATTGTTTGAGCTTAGGGCTCTCTTTTGGGTTTAATTGAAAAATTATTTTGTTTTACCCTTCCGACAAATTTTCATTTTTCAAAAATTTTTCCCACCTCTTGTGTTGAAAGTGGTTGTTCTTGTACAAATTTAAGTCTCGGTTTCGATCAATACCGATGACTTGAATGGTGCTCTCAATTGAACAAACATGAACGTACGGCTGCGACGATACCAAATGAAGTTGCATAGACAATATGTGAACTCTTTGCATCTTGTTGTGATTAGTCATTTATTGAATTGATTCTCTTGTAATGACCATTGCACACTAGTGAAAGTGTGTGGTCTTGTTTGACTTAAGTGTCAATTCCTTGTGTGATGAGCTTACTTTGAACCTTGCATGAATAAACCTAGAATTTTCCCCGTTAGTCTGATTGATTTAGTAAGGTGTGCTCTTGAAATGATCTTAGGCAACTTTTGAAGAGTGTGAGCCAAATTTGACATATACCTCTTTTGTGGCCTACCCATGAGCGTGTGAAACTCTCTTGAACAACATTTGAGCCTTACCTTTCTTTGGAAGAACGTTGATGAACCCTAGACCTTACTTGACCCACTACCTATGGTCTCGCCTAATATTCCAGTGTGCCAAGCTCTGAAGGAGAAAAAATCGAGCCGGCGAGATAAAAGACTAGTCAGCGAGTCGCCGAACGATTCCGCGATGCAGTACTCCATTGCCAAACGTTACAGAACTTGAATTTGTTGAAGGCCAATGTCGAAATGCGATGAACCAGACCAAAGGTTGGATCGCCGAGTGGATCGGCGATCCCGACTAACTGCGCCGAGTTATCCTTCGCAACACAATTTTTGACAACTATAAATACTTGTTTGAATTTTTAGTTTAGTATGCAATGTATAGCAAATTTTTAGAATATCAAACATTATTCTCAGTTTTTAGAACTTAGTTTTGGAGACTTTGTTCCTTAGCTTTTGAAGATTTAAAGATTCCCATTCCTAACCAATTGGAAGTGGGTATTGAAGATTCTTCATTTTAGACGTGTGTAAAGACAATATCAATCATACCCACTTGATGAAAACACTTTTTGATATCGATTTCTATCTCTTTACTATGTCTAGCTAAAACCCCAATTCTTGGGGTGTGCGGTTATGTGAATATGGGTTGAATTTACTGCTGGGTATTTCTAATTGATAGTTAATTTGTTGTAGAAAGGTGATTTCGTTCAGTAGTTGTGTTTGAATTTAATAGGATTGTAGTTGCAAATACAATTTTATCTTCATGTTTTTGGCTTGCAAGAGAGAGGTTTTAAAACCAAAACTACTGAATCGATAGTCGGTGGTTATTGGGTTGTCGTGGGTTCAGCTCGAGAGAGTGAATCGTAAACCCTCTCCCACCTATTTATCTCGAGATAATGAATGGACTAAAGTGACGGATGTGCTAAATTGCTGCTTATCGGTGTTCGAGAGAAACCGATTTGATTCGGGGTAAATTGTTTGAGAGAAAATTTCCCCCCACTAAAGTCTAGCTTAGTTACCAATTTACAACGATTTACTATCAATAACATTTACCCGGTTGTTTATTTTAGCCCATAGTCTTATCACATCTCAAGAATCCCGTCTCCATATTCGTATTTCTATATTTTTGCTGTTTTTAGTTGCTAATTTAACTACAAACCCCACTTGATAATTGACACTTGTTTCACCCTTTAATTTGATATGTTTTTCTTCGTATATGTCTTTAGCTATAATTGACTTGAACGAAGTTCTTGCTTTCCTATTAATTTTAGATTACAAACCGCTCCCTTGGGACTCAACCCCAACTCACTAGTTGTGTTATATTACTATTGAACGATCGTTGATGCTTAGTATTGGATGAAGCGTCACTGATACATCAAATCATAGTGTCCTTTCCTTGCTTCTTTGTCTACATACTTGAAAATCAATACTTTAACATCAGTTTATATCATAAATTAGGCATTTGAGGACACTAAAACTATCAAAATAAATTTCTAAATGAGTCCAAATCTCGGACTCATCAAAGCACTTTGCCATTGTAGACTTCATTATCCATTATTTTTCTTCTCTTTATTTTTTAACTTTCTCCTCAACACTCCATTTCACTAGCAATTTCACTTCATCATCTCAAGAATGCGTCAATGAGTATTTTTTTTCATGTCACATTCTTTTAATTAGGGTTTTGTCATCACCTTGTGGCAATCTGTTACACTTCGAAGAAAAAAATTCAGTTTTGGGCTAGTGTCTGTATCTACGGGCCCCACCTACGGACCATAGAAGCTTATATGGGCTGTAGATGGCAATCGTAGGTAGTGGGAAAATAATATTTTTCAAAACAAATCTCAGTACCCTTTTTACAGTGGAACAAGACTATCCGTCATTTCTTTTACTAGTCATAGATAAGTCTCGTAGGTCACCACCAGACTTAGTGAAATTTTAAAGCTTAAAATTGGTTTCTACATTTAGCATGTACACTAGAAAAGGTGGAATTGACCGCTTATCAACTTAAGGGTGTTGCTTAAATTTGGTTTAACTAATGGAAGGAAGAGAGGGCAATAGATGTGAGTCCTATTGATAGGGAGAAATTTAAGGTTGCTTTTCTTAATAGATTCTTTCTGCTTGAGATGAGGGAGGCAAATGTACTTGAATTCATCAACCTCCGTCAAGGAAACATGAGTGTGAAAGAGTATGCTTTGAAATTCATGCAATTGTTGTTGATCCAAGGGCAAGGCTGAGTAAGTTTGTGGTGGGTACTTCCGACATGGTAGTCAAAGAATGCCTAACCATCAAGCTTGTTAAGAAGATGGATGTCTCCTATTTGATGGTTCATGCACAACACATAGAAGAGGAGAAGCTTAAGGAAAACTAGGGATTCAAAGAGGGCAAGAAGGGATAATGGTGATTTCTCACATTCAAGGTCCAATGAAGGTAATCGTTCTCAATGTAATGATTTTAGTAAGCAAATGGTGCCCAAGTGTCGGGAGTGTGGAAAAAGATATAGGGGTAACTGTCTAGCTGGTTCAAATACATGCTTTAGGTGTGAAAAGAGGTGACACAAGACAAGAGATCTCCCATTTTTTACTGCTAAGGAAAAGGATGGTAGGCAAGATAAAACTCGACAAGATGATAAGGGTTCCCCGGATGCGGAAATTGGTAAGTTATGATCTTTTAGCTTGTGGTTATGCATTGCTTGATGTTGGGTGTTTCGTTAGCTTTGTTAAGACTCCATGTGTGGTTATTGTATTTGAAGTTGACCTTGAAATTTTGGGGGAAATTCGTTAAGCATTTACTTGTATGTAACAATGGTTTTGTTGTTGTTAAGACTTTGGTGCTATGCTTGGGTTGAGGGAGATAGATTCGAAAAGACTAGCGAGGTTTGCTCCCAAGGGGGAGATAGTGTTTGTTACATGGTTTGTATGTGTGTGGAACTATTTAAATTGTGGGAAGGGTCCTTTGCTATGGTTTTGTATGGAAAAAAGGCCGGAGGCGATATGATGTTTTAGTATCCTTGATAAGAATCGGGTTACCAAAATAAACAAGAAAATAATGCGGAAGAGAAATGATAAAGATGAAAGACAGAAATTGAAAGATTTGTGAAATTTAAGAATAAAATCCCCAACTTCAAGATAGAGTGATAAGAACCCTAATTGATCTTAGTATTCAAAAGCGGATTAAGACTAATTATGATACTAATAGAGTCAATTCAAGAACTTAGATCAAAGTGATCTAGACCCCTATTACGAAGAAATTAGAGACAACAATTAGTATAAGACTAATCACCTTTAATTTACGAATATAAACCAAAGATATCAAATTAAGAATTGATCTTACCTCTTAAAGAATCGTTCTTAGAAGGTTGTAAGATAAATCCATAGTCACCACACACAAAGATGTAAAGAAGAGAAACCTCTCAAATAATAGTAACCATGTCTGTTCAAAATAATAAAATCAACCCCTATATATTGGGAAAATCTATTCCAAATAGAATAGGATTTAAATCCTACTTTTATGGAAACTTTAAACTAGAAAAACTTTTAAACTAGGAAACTTATAAACTAGGAAGCTTTAAACTAGGAAAACAAGAAAACTTTAAACTAGGAAACTTTTAAAATAGGAAATTTTGACTTTAATTGTTCAGCATTTTGGGCTCTTTTATTTGGCTTTGTGTGGCCTAATCTTCTTTCTTTTGGGCTTGAATTTGGAAACATCTTTCATGATAAACATATTCTTGATTTTTCTTTGAAACCCATCAACTTTAATACAAGTAGGCTGACATGGATGCTATCATTCCCTTGTTCTTGAAAACAATTCGTCCTCGAATTTAAATCTCGCAAAATCAAGACGACACACATTAGCATACAACATGCATTACTCGAAAGCAACAATGGTAGGAACAAAACAAGATAGTGACCATGTGTCCACTTAACCCAATTAATCATGGCATGCATAAATACACCCTTATAAAGCATGTGAACATCATCATACCAATACAAAATTCTCCTACTTATATAAACACAACAAAATCCTTTTTTAGATGCCATTGCGAATGATACATGCAACTTCAATTTAGCTCTATCAATAAAGTTCTCCAATGGGCATGAAAAAGACAATATAAAACTCCTATCAAATTGTGATATAGCCAAGAATCATCAATCATACCTCCCAAAGATTCTTCCACATAAATACTATTCATCCATTCTTCAATATACATTGTATCCAAATAAGCATTGAAGTGCTCATAATCATGTACCTCATCATCACTAGTAGCAAACACCCTTTTCAACTCACAATAATCAAAAATTGAAGAATTATGACTCATTACATAAAAAGAATCATATTCCAACAAGTTATCACACAAAAACACTTGAATAAGAGAAGAGTCAACTAACTCATTCACAATCTGCCACACACAAACATCACACCTTTTTTCAACAAGTGGAATCCACAATCAACTATGTCATGCTCAACTTTAAAAGAGCTCAAATTACTCTTATTAATCTTATCGATTGAAGTTAGTGACTTATTATACATCAAAATATCATCATCCTCAAAATCAATAAAGTAACCAACATAAGAATTAAGAGTGTAGTTCATTACCTACAAGAAGACTTTAGGTGTTTCAGGAATACCAAGAATGTGAATGAACCAATTATACATACCATACTTGGTCTTATGTAGCAAAGAAATACCATCACCTCATTTTTTCTTTCTCATTGGTGTTAGATCCACAATTGCCTTATTGAACTTTTTGTTATGCACCTTATCTTGGACAGATCTAAAATAATTCTCTTTACCTTGATCGTTCTCATCAACATACACTTTCTCAATTGGACTTGTAGTATCAACCACTTTAGAATTAAGTTCATCTGATGACTTTAATTTTTCAAAGCATACTTTCCCATGAGTATCTACAAGAGAGTCAAAACAACTAGAACAAGAAGTAGGAATGCTAGAATTAGAATAAGAAATAAATTCATTCAACTCTCTTGTTTTTCTCTCTCGACCTCACTGTCATCCTTTTATTTTTTGCTCTCATAGTCATCTCTCTTTTCTTTCCTCTCATTCTGTCACGACCCGGGAGCACCCCCTAGTCGTAACCGGCGTACTCGACCTCGAAGAGGTCTAATACAAGCCTCTTAGCATTCATTCATCGCATAGACACCAAAACCACAAGGAATTAAAAACTTTCTTCACACACGAAGATACTTTCAATAAATAGCAAGCGGAAGACTTTCTAGACTTTATACAATATGTCTCAAAACCATCTAATACTTGAATATAACATTGGGACTAAGCCCACTCAAAACCTAAGCAAATACTAGAGAGACATAAAAAGAACATGTTGGTTATTGCCCTCGAATCTATGAGGACTCACCAAGTCTTCATCTTCAACTCTTAAAAACCTATCAAGTAGCCATGACATATCACCATCTCCAAATCCCTACACTTTAGTCAAAAAGCGAAAGAAAGGGGTTAGCACAATTAAGTACTAAGTATGGAGACCATGCAAGAAAATATGCACAACGGACATTTACAAGAAATGTATGCTTTCATGTCCTTTGATAAAACCTTTCCTTTACAAGTATAAGAGACATAATACAAGTCAACATTAACATATTAGACCATAGCCAACCATACATATACTTAACATAAATCCATATACAACCCATGCTTAACTTTAGAAGGACACATGTCATTTCATTACCATAGGACCTCTACCTAATATAACCTTAAGACACACTTGAGTGAGACAAGAAGTGACCGCCCACACAATCCTCTTCAAGCACACTTAAGTGTTCCCCAAGATTACCTTAGATAAGGACTTTATAGGCAAAGTGCATAATCATACCCGATAGATAGCATATTAATGAGATGATATGTATAATGATGCTTACATAAAATAAATCATATTTAGTGGGGCATAGTACATGTGTGGTGAGTGACCATCAATATAGTATTTCCAAGGCCTACCACCCCCTTGGAGAGGCGAAAGAGGTACAAACCCCTCAATGTGGTTACCCGGGCCTACCACCCCCCGAGCTAGGGACCAAGGTACAAACCCCTCGATATGGTTATACGGGCCTACTACCCCCCGTACTAGGCAACCAAGGTACCAACCCCTCGATATGGTTATACGGGCCTACTACCCCCCGTACTAGGCAACCAAGGTACCAACCCCTCGATATGGTTATACGGGCCTACTACCCCCCGTACTAGGCAACCAAGGTACCAACCCCTCGATATGGTTATACGGGCCTACTACCCCCCGTACTAGGCTTGGTCGACTCACAACACTTATATAGAGAAAACAATATACATGTGTCCATTTCATCATCATTTCAGTAATTATATAACCATCCGATTCATAGGACGTACATTGGACCTTCCATTTCCTAAGAATTCTATAAATGGGCATTTTATCAAACACAAGGTGGGCTATTGTTCATGTAAATGAAATCTTGTATTTCAAGAATACTAAGTCCAACCAATTCCAAAATCCATATAAATCAGCCCACCAACAACATACATATATATCAACCTTCATAATTTGATCATGGAAGCATGAAAACCATAAACATCACATAATAATTCCATTTCATGATAATATGCAAAATAGACCATAATAGGATGTGTAGTAGTAATTCCATAATTCAAGAGTTCATAAATAATCATAAGGACCCATAAACTTGAAGTAGAAATAGAGGATAAATGGTTGGACTTGTGGAAAGGAAGGTTTCCACAATCAAACCCACATACCTCAACTTGTTCACGAGTATATCAACCTTAGAAATACAATTACATAACTTATTTAACTTCTATTAGCTCAGTAATGTTGACGTAAAATAGGATCATCATCATAAGTAAGCCTAGCATGTACAAATACAACTATGCTCCCAAAACAGTGAATCTGGCCAGCCTAGTACCTCATGTTGCATCTTAGATTTGAAAAGGAAAATGGCAGAACTAGACTTTATAACCTTCATGAAAGATGTAGATACATCTCTTAGGGTTGCAAACAAACAAGGATCACCGCAAAATATATTTTGTACAAAAAGATATAGTCAAGACACTAGCCGCTGGTCATGCAGGATTTCAATTCTCGGAATCTGGGCAGAACTTGCCCTATGTTGCGTCCCATATTTCGTATCCATAACAGTTAAATTAGAATTTTACATAAACATAAAAGTTGTAGGTATACGAGTTAGCTTTCCAAATCATATTTATTCACTGCAAACTAAGTTCTAGAGCAAGAGATATGCCTAAAATACCAAACACTATCCAGCTCAAAAACAGGTTTCGTCACTTACATCCGAAAGGAATGCCATATCCTATCGATTCATATTCAACAAAGCTTCTAATGTATCAAGAAGAGGCACCTAAGTCTACCAAGTCAAGACACACATCACATTATAAAGATCCTTCACATTCCATCATCATCACATATGAACAATAATAGAGGACACACTTTCAATCACAATACAATAACACTTTAAACAAGATCACCTTGAGATCACATGAACACCTTTATATTCACAACATGATTGCCTTTACTTCATTTGATTCTCATTCAAGTCCTTCACATCACATTCACATATATGATATCATGTCAACACTTCAATTCCTCATATAATGCCTCCAAGGCCATAAACACAATACATTCAATAAGTAAACACCTCCACCATAAGTGGATCACACATCAATCTATCACAATTCTATATCAATTCTACCTTAACAATGAAGTTAGGTCCACTTACCCTTTTTCCCAAGCCACAATCACCATTCCTCAACTCTCCAACAATTCACAATAGATAAGCATAGATAATAATAGAAGTCAACTATTCAACTCAATCCAAGCATACTTCCATCATCATTCAATCATAAATAATAAACCCACTTCATAAGCCAACTTTAGGAAACTTGCCAAGACATGGGTTCATGGAAATTTCTTTCTTAAAACCATCAATAGACACCATTAATAACGTAAATCATCAAAAAAAATCATTTAATGCAAGAACCCATGCTTAGAATCGAAATTAGGATTTTTGTGTTTTTGGAAGAACTTTGAATCATTTGAATTGAGCTCCTTGAAAGGAAGAATAATCAAGGATAAAGGATCCCCATACCTCTAAGTTGAAAACCCACGAGAATTGAAGAAGAAAGAACTCAAAATCTTCAATCCTAGCTCCAACTTCTTCTTCTTCTTCTTCCCCTCTTCTTCTCTTCTTCACTCAAGAACCCTAACTCTTACTCTTTTAAAATGGAACAAAAATGATCCACAATCAGCCTAACACAATAATATAACCTCAAAAGAAAAGATTTGTGAAAAGACCAAAATGCCCTTAAATTTCCGGACGGACTCCTTGCTAACTGCCCAACTTTCAAAGGGCATAACTCGCTCATACGAACTCGGAATCGAGCAAACTCGGTGGCGTTGGAAAGATCGTTCCAAGGGCTTTCCAAACATAACTGGAACTACTCCTGGATCATCCTGAGCTAGGAGTTATGACTGCTCAAAGTTGGCCAAAAACTCACTGATTTCCCACACTTTACCAAATTTCCAGGTTCTGAACTTTTTCCAAAAGTGACTACTTCCAATTTCAAGCTACTTCATATTCATTTTAAATTGTCGGATGTAACACAATTAAAATGAAATTACATAAAAACCCCTCATAGAACCTCATTATAAAGTCAACACAAAGTCATAGGCTCTTGCTTAACCTATCATTTTCCGAGTCGTTACACATTCTCACTTGACATCCCATTATTTTCATATAGCATACCCTCTCCGTTTTCCTCTCTTGGAATGTCAGAATGAACTCTCTTTCTCGTCTCACTCTTTTCTCTCTCAAATTTGTTCATTGCCTCGTTCACGCGTTTTGATCTTCATATACTTGGGTTGGAGTTAAAGGTGCAAGTGTATATTTTCTTTTCTTTAGCTCAAGAGAAACTCTATTCTTTCTCCTATCATGAATTGCATTCCTATTAAATTGTCATGGCTGCCCAAGCATGATGTGACAATCTTGCGTTGGAATGACATCACAAAGAACATTATCAGATATCTTCCTATGGAGAAAGAAATCATGCATTGCTTAATCACCTTAAGCTCATTAAAATCATTCAACCATTGCCGCTTATAAGGAGTAGTGTATTTAATGCATGTAAGTTTCAACTTCTCGACAATGTATGAACTTACCATATTAGTACCACTTTCACTATAAATAATTATAGAGCAAATATTTCCATTTATCCCACACCTTGTATGGAAAATAATTTCTCTCCTTAAATTTAGCTATGATGACATTCTCTCCTTAAATGTCATTTTGAGTTCTAGCTTCAATTTCCTTACCTGCTTTAAACATCTCAAAAAAATATCAAAGAAACAAATATCTCTCAATTTGAATTTTTCTCTCTCTCTATTGATCTCACTCTCTCTTGACTTTTTCCACTCAAATTACTACCTTTGGATGGATCCTTTAGGATTGATATATAAACTTTAATAGTAACAACCTGTTAGAAGTAAGATGTAGAAAGAATGAAATTTATCAATACCCAGATATATTGGGATTGATGAGACAAGAAAAAAGACCACTTTGTGAAACAAGATAAAAAAACTGCAAAATTTCTCCTCTTCTTGATTTTTTCCTTTTTGGAAAAAAATAATCAAGAATCAACACGAATATGGAGTTTCTTGAAATAAGTAACTGTATTTTCTTTTTATTCTTTTGTAATTTTCGTTTTTCTTTTTTTCCCCCTTTTTTTGTTGCTTTGTAGCTTAACTTTTAAACAACTATAAAAAGACTATTTTTGTTCTTTTTGTTTTGAAACTCCCCAGATTATCAAGAACCGCTCTGATACCACTTGATAAGAATCGGGTTACCAAAATAAATAAGAAAATAATGCAGAAGCGAAATTATAAAGATTAAAGACAGAAATTAAAATATATGTGAAATTTAAGAATAATTCTCCAATTTCAAAATAAAGTGCTAAGAACCCTAATTGATCTTAGTATTTAAAATTAGCGATTAAGACTAATTATGATACTAATAGAGTCAATTCAAGAACTTAGATCAAAAGTGATCTAGACCCCTATTACCAAGAAATTAGAGACAACAATTAGTATAAGCGTAATCACCTTCTTTAATTTACGAATAGAAACCAAAGATATCAAATTAAGAATTGATCTTACCTCTTAAATAATTGTTCTCAAATAAATCGATAGTCACCACACACAAAGGTGTAAAGAAGAGAAACCTCTCAAATAGTATTAATCATGTCCGTTCAAAATAATAAAATCAACCCATATATATATGGAAAACCTATCCCAAATAGAATAGGATTTAAATCCTACTTTTATGGAAACTTTAAACTAGGAAAAATTTTAAACTAGGAAACTTTATAAACTAGGAAACTTTAAACTAGGAAAACAAGAAAACTTTAAACTCAGAATCTTTTTTATCTAGGAAAACTTTAAACTAGGAAACTTTTAAAATAGGAAATTTTGACTTTAAGCGTTCAGCTTTTTGGGCTCTTTTATTGGGATTCGTGTGACCCAATCTTCTTATTTTGGCCTTGAATTCGGACACTTCTTTCGTGATAAACATATTCTTGAATTTTCATTGAAGCCTGTCAACTTTAATACAAGTAGGCTGACATGGATGTTATCAATCCCTATCTCTTTCCTTTATCTTCATGTCTAGCTTGAGGAATTAGCCTCTCATGTTCACTCTTTAGGATTCTTGCGTTCTTAGTCATTCTCATGTTTCCTCATGCATAAATGTTTATCAAAAACTTGATTTTTGTGAAAATGAGTTAAATTGATTGATTTCTCCATGTTTATGTGCATTTGAGTATGAGTTGCATATAGGCTTTATGAAATGATGTTTTGGGTATGTTTTAGCTTGAGGTCAATTTTTCCTTCTCGAATATGTGTATTTATATGATTGCATTCATGTTGGGTTGTTAGATCTTCTTTCTACTCTCCTTATGATGTCTTGAGTTGCATTCGAGGACGAATGTTCCCAAGGGAGATATATTGTAACACCTCAGATTTAGAAAAGACGGAAAATTTCAGTTATGGGCTGGTGTATGTGTCCATGGGTCCCACCTACGGACTGTAGAAGCTTCTACGCGCCATAGATGACAACCGCGGGTCATGGGAAAGTAATTTTTTTCAAAACAAGTCCCAATACCCTCTTGTGGTTCAATAGTATTGTTCATTGTTCCTTTTAAGAGTTGTAGATAGGTCTCGTAGGTTAGCTCAGACTTAGTAAAATTTTAAAGCTTAAAGTTGGTTTCTACGGTTGGCACGTACTGTCCGTATAAAGACCTATGAGCCGTACATGGTTCCATTGAAAGTTTGCCAAATTTAGAATCTCAGATCACGTTCTACGATTGACCAGTATCGTCCGTAGGAGGACCTATGAATCATAGGTCCAATTGTAGATGGTTTTTGATGCTTATCGTGACCAATGACACTAACCCACATTTTGAGTGTCTACGATCGTTGATAATATAGTAACCCAACCGAGGGTTGGGGTCGTGTCCCAAGGAAGTGGTAGTGAAAATAGTAGTTAGGCTAGAATTTTGTTCTAGTTAGCTGTAGTTTGAGAAATTATCGAATAAAAATAAAGTAAATTCAAGTGGGTGACACAAAAGTGTCAAATATCAAAGGGGGTTTGTCACAAGTATAGTAAAAATAACGAAAATAAAGAGAAAAATCAAGTATGGGGAGAAGTTCTTGGGGTATGACCGCAATACATATTGATACAAATAGTTGGGTACATGCTTTTGATAAAAAATTTGCAAGATAATAGTGACTAGGCTAAGCATTATATGGAAATAAGTTCCCTCTCGGGCAACTTACCCCGTTTCAAATAGGTTCCTCTCGGACACCCATTTGCCGCATGAAGGCCAACCTACACCTTATCCTACTCACTCTCACAAGTTGAGTGTTAGGATATGTGACTAGGGCTCACCCTCTCGGGCTGAACCTCATGTCTACCCACTCCTTAGGCCATCAGTCTAGCGGTCTTGGTTTCGCGACCTCTCTCTCGAGCAAGCCAAAAACACAAGGGTGGTTTTGTATTTGCAACTACAAACCCATTAAATTAAACCACAACCGCTAGGTGAAATAACCAATAAAATACATCTAATCTATCAGCAAGCAAAACCACACAAAAATCTCAACACATATTTGCTAAATCACACCCTAAGAATTGGGGTTTTTAGCCACACATGCAGAAATAAGAAATTACACCTAAAATGATAATGAAATCAAATGGGTATAAGAAATTAAACCTTGATTTAAGCAAAAGAAGAAGAATAGAGACGATCTACTTCTAATTTGGGGAAGATGAACTCCTTTCTTCAAGCTGCCTAAGAAACCCTCTCCAAACTTGAGAGAAAAATATGAACAAGCTAATATTCTAAGTGTAAAAACTACAATAATGCTTGGGCTCCTAAAAACTAGTAAAGAGCTTGTATTTATAGATTCAGAAAATAGTGTTGTGGCGGATCGTTCAGTGAGGTTAGTCGCGATTGCCGAATGACTCGGCGATTCGCCATTCTTCTGGTTAATCTCCTTTTGTACTTTTCCTTCAGCATCTCTGCATTCTGGATCATTAGATGGTATATTTCTGCTTCGCGGAACTATTCGGTAACACCCTGACTTCTCCTTTCATCGCTTTTTGATCCACTTCCTTTAGGGCTTCGCATACTGGAACAAAGGTCGAAGTGTGTCCCTTTGGCCATTCGCCAAGTATGCTTGGTGATGCTCACGCTTTAGTTTCTTCGTTCTTTTCAACCTTTTTGTTCCTTTTTGCACCTAAGTATCCATGCTTCCACTAAAACTTCAAATACCTGAAACTTTAGTGTTTTCATCAGATATTGAGAAAAAATAAGCATTTGATGACACTATTTCTATTAAAATAAGCCCTAAATGAGTCCAATTTGTGGACTCATCAATACCCCCAACTTTAACTTTTGCTTGTCCTCAAGTAAAACTCAAGTTCAACTGTTCAAATAGGATGTCTAAAATAGTGCTACACAAGATTCAATCATGAATGTACACAACAAGACTTCAAACTACTTATGCGAAGATTTAATTGTGTACTCAAAGATTCAAGTTGTGACTCACCATTACCAAAGATTCTCATGCTCACACTACTTGCTACTAATGCAAGTTCAAGCTCAACAAAAGTATCTAAATACCCTCACACAAAGAATGTTTCCATATTCACATACATAAGTTAATCAATTTAAAATCAGGAATCAGATGCAACGCTCACACTCAAAAAGAGGAACACAATGCATGTTTTCACCCATAGGTTTGCCCTTATTTTTCGATCGACCTTCGGTTCGGCAAACTAAAGATCAAAAAGGTTTTTCCAAGGCTTATAATGGTGTTGAGTGCAAAGGTATGATCATTTTAGGCTCAGTGACTTTTTCTTCATGAGATGTGGTTTTCTTAAGGCATCCCCTTCTTTTCCTTTACAAATTCTTCTTGAAGTGCTTCTAAGTCATCTTTTTATTCCCTCTCCATGGATTGCTTGGAAACCCAATTTCTTTTTGCACTTTTGTTCCACAACTTTTTCTTTTTCATTCTTTTCTTTTCTTTTTCTTTTCTATATGGACGGTTTCCATTTATCCGCAGCACCATGGGTTAATGGAGACTTTTTTTGAACTTCTTGACTTCTCCTTTTCCTTTTCACCATACCGCCAACTTAGGCTTTTGGCCTAAGTTGGCTATTCACTAAATCACAAATCAAGAGGATTATAGGTAGTGGATCAAGTAAGATCTAGGTTTCATCAAGGTTCTTCAAAAGAAAGGTAAGGCTCAAAGGCTGTTCAAGAAAGTTTCACACGTTCACGGGTAGGCCAGAATAGAGGTATATGCCAAATTGGCTCACACTCTTCAAAAGTTGCCTAAGATCATGTCAAGAGCACACCTTACTAAATCAATCAGACTAACGGGTCAAATTCTAGGTTTATTCATGCAAGGTTCAAAGTATGCTCATCACACAAGGCATCAACACTTAAGTCAAACAAGACTACACACTTTCACTAGTGTGCAACGATCATTACAAGAGAATCAATTTGATAAATGGCTAATCACAACGAGATGCAAAGAGTTCACATATTGTCTATGGAACTTTATTTGGCCTCATCGTAGTCGTATATTCATGTTCGTTCCATTGTAAGCACTATTCAAGTCATCGGTATTGATCGGAATCGAGACACAAATTTGCAAGAGAACAACCACTTTAAATCACAAGAGGTGGCGAAAATTTTTGAAAAATAATTTTTTTCGAAAGGGTCAAAATCATTTGGCAATTTAAAACAAAAAGGAGCCAAAAGCTAAAATATTCTCACAAGCAGTATAAAACAATTTCAAGCAAAACAACCCAAATATGTAAGCAAGACAACATTCAAAACAACACACAAATGTGAGCCTCACCCCACCACAAATAAAAACATTTGTCCTCAAATGCAAATGAAAGTATCCAAAAGTAAAAATAGAGAAAAAACAGAGAGGGAGGTAAAGAGGGATCCTGTCTACGTAGTCGCTCCATTTGTCGGGGCCTCAATGCCTGGTTTAGTGCTCTGAATATGGGCATCAGTGCCCGAAGTAACCTCAGAAGGACCAGCACACGACAATACGATATGATCATTGCAAATGAGTACCAAATTTTTGAAAGTAAACTCGGGGTTCAGAAAACCAACCTTTGTGCCGATTAAAGTACTTTGAAATGCTAGACAGCAATGAAATCTAGTTCCGAGCACAAATCAACAACCAAAATAATTATGGAATGCAAAAATATTTAAAATACTAACTAGGTACAAGATTTGAAAGATTAAAAGCGAGGGAAAGTGAAAGAGTTGGAAGTTTAAACCTTTGGCTTGTTAAGAAACCGTCCAGTTCTCGCCCATTCGGCGACTCACCGAGTGGATACATACCTCGCTGAGTTTTACTGGACCTCCAGTTAAACAAGGGGTTCAAACGGCAGACTAGATCACAATCGTCGACCAGGTCGGCGATTTGCCAATAAGTTCTTGGGCACACTGAGTTTTACAGACTCCACTTTGAAGTTGTCTTTAGTTCAACGGTGGTTTAAGTCAAGGTCGCCGATTGGACCTTTGGCTCTCCCATTTGCACTTTTCACTCACTTTTCATACTTCGATCTACACAAACAACACACCATTATTTCTTAAAGCAAAAATAAAGCGGTAAAACCTTGGATTGCCTCCCAAGAAGCGCCTTATTTAACGTCGTGGCATGAAACAAATCCTCACTCAAGTTCCATTAGTGAGGTTTTCCTCATTTTCATGAGGCCACCCCTCTTTTGGCTCTGGGTAGAGAGAAGATAGCACTTGGTCCATTTGGGACCTTTGTCATCATTCACACTCATTCTTCCTGTTTCAACACACAAACAAGCAAAAAAAAACTAAAAATTAAGTTAGTAAAACTACAACTGTTAAAAACAGAAATTCTACTTAACTAAGAATTCCCAAATAACACCACTCCCCGGTAGCGGTGCCATTTTGATGCTTATCGTGACCAACGACACTAACCTATGGTTCGAGTGTCTACGATCATCGATATATAGTAACCCAACCAAGGGTTGGGGTCGTGTCCCAAGGTAGTGGTAGTGAAAATAGTAGTTAGGCTAGAATTTTGTTCTAGTTAGGTGTAGTTTGAGAAATTATCGAATAAAAAAAAGTAAATTCAAGTGGGTGGCACAAAAGTATCAAATATCAAAGGGGGTTTGTCACAAGTATAGTAAAAATAACGAAATAAAGAGAAAAATCAAGTATGGGGAGAAATTCTTCGGGTGTGACCGCAATACATATTGATACAAATCGTTGGGTACATGCTTTTGATAGAAAATTTGCAAGATAATAGTGACTAGGCTAAGCTTTATATGGAAATAAGTTCCCTCTCGGGCAACTTACCCTATTTCAAATGGGTTCCTCTCGGACACCCATTTGCCACATGATGGCCACCTACGCCTTACCCCACTCAGTCTCTCAAGATGAGTGTTAGGATATGGGACTAGGGCTCACCCTCTCGGGCTGAACCTCATGTCGACCCACTCTTTAGGCCATCAGTCTAGCGGTTTTGGTTTCGCGACCTCTCTCTCTCGCAAGCCGAAAACACAAAGGTGGTTTTGTATTTGCAACTACAAACCCATTAAATTAAACCACAACCACTAGGTGAAATCACCATTAAAATACATCTAACCTATCAACAAGAAAAACCCAACAAAAATCTCAACACATATTTGCTAAATCACACCCCAAGAATTGGGATTTTTAGCCACACATCAAGAAATAAGCAATTACACCTAAAATGATAATGAAATCAAATGGGTATAAGAAATTAAACCTTGATTTAAGAAAAGGAAGAAGAATAGAGAAGACGCATTTCCAATTTGGGGAAGATGAACTCCTTTCTTCAAGTCTCCCAAAAAAACCCTCTCCAAACTTGAGAGAAAAATATGAACAAGCTAATATTCTAAGTGTAAAAATTACAATTATGTTAGGGCTCCTAAAAACTAGTAAAGAGCTAGTATTTATAGATTCAAAAAATAGTGATGTGGCGGATCGTTCAGCGAGGTTAGTCGCGATTGACGAATGACTCGGTGATTCACCCTTCTTCTGGTTCATCGCCTTTTGTGCTTTGCCTTCAACATCTCTGCATTCTGGATCATTGGGCAGTATATTTCTTCTTCGTAGAACTATTCGGCGACACACTGACTTCTCCTTTCATCACCTTTTGATCCACTTCCTTCAGGGCATCGCTATCTAGAACAAAGGGCGGAGTGCGTCCCTTTGGAGATTCGCCACGTATGCTTGGCGATGCTCAATTTTAGTTTCTTCGTTCTTTTCAGCCTTTTTGTTCGTTTTTGCACTTAAGTGTCCACGCTTCCACTAAAACTTCAAATACCCTTAAACTTAAGTGTTTTCATCAGATATTGAGAAAAAATAAACATTTGAGGACACTATTTCTGTTAAAATAAACCCTAAATGAGTCCAATATGTGGACTCATCAGTGGTCAACAATTATTTTTAAGGGCTTTATAGTCTTTTCCCCTAATTGATTAATGCCTAAACTAGGTCATTTTAATCTTTATCCTAGACCCTATATATGTCTTTTATGCCTAAAACCTAACTACTCTAAATAATTCTTCAAATTTACCTAAATCTCTGAAAGTTGTTCCCCCAAAATTTCTCTCTCTAGATCAAAGAAGAAGAAGCTAAGGTTCTTCAAGTTCAAGTCTTCTTTCTTCATCATTGCTTAGGGATTTAATCAATGTATGTAGGGAGTTCATCAATAGGTTCCAATCACCCATCAAGTCCCCAAAGAATCTTCAATTCTCCAATCTAATTTTCCAAAATTGATTAGGTTTTCATTCAATTCCTCATGAGTTCTATTTGTATGGATTCAATTGCTTTATTATGAACTTATTTTGATTATTTGGACTTAATTACATGATTTTCAACTAATTCCATGTGAACCCATGCATTGCTATGAATTCTTGACTATGCACCCTAACTAACATGAATTTACGAAGAATACTTGAATCTATGAATGTATTTTTTATAAAATCATGCCTATTTTTATGAAATAAATGTGTATGATTTAAGTTATCTTATATATATAGGTATCTATATGTTATGTTCTATGAATCTTGGCCACATTACATAAATGACATCTAGATTTTCCCTCCACATGCTATTTTCCTAAATTAGGTCTTGATTAGTATGATATTCGGATATGTCATCAATGATTATAGATCACACTTTTAAAACTATTTCCATTAGTAGCAGGGCATTTCTAGCATGAAGTTAATGACTATGGGCCTTAAAAAATCTATTATGAAAGGATAAAGGATGGTGATAGGTTTTCTGATGCATGGTCTAAGGAGCTACCCAATGATGTTTCTAGCTTGGATTAGTATCTTAACTTTACCTTTTAATGGATGATAAAAGTAATATGATTAATAACTATTTAGTGGGATTTATGCTTAGCAACAAGTGGACTAGCGGTGAATACTCATGTCCCATAAACTATGTTCTACCATAGGATGATTTTCCTAGATAGACATTAACTAGTGGATCCACTTTACCTCCAGTTTATGGTTCTTACCTTGGCAAGTAAGGACACCTCTTTTTTTGTTTGGGATAGACACCAAATTTGATGTAATAGCTCACATGGTCTATGTCGGTTAATGATAATCTTCCCACAAAATGAACTAAATTAATTACTAATGTTTTATGAAGCTTCCTTTATGATGTAAAGATGCATTGACCATATTCATGATTTATGAATGTTCTTAAATGATTTTACTAAGTTCTAACTTGATCATGCATTGCATATTTTTTATTATGTCCCCTTATGATCACGTCTCATGTCTTATTGCATTCCCCTCATACTTGGTACATTCCATGTACAAAAACATATTTGTGCCTACATTGTTTCACTAATATAGGGTTTGATGCTCCTACCTCCCATACTCGTGGCTAGTGGTCCCTCATACACATTAAAGATTGGTGAGTCCTCATGTTCCGAGGATCGAGACTCTTTTATTGCTTTTATGTCATTTTCATTTCAGATTTTGTACGTGACATATGAGTTACGTCCCAATTAGTCCTTTGATGTAATAGATGGATTTGAGACTTACGTTTAGATTTCCGTTTTTTGTCAAACTCTTTTATATGAAATGCTATTTTTAAACTCTTGTTTCTATTATTTTGTATGATGTATTCTATGTGGCTTGTGTAGGGCTTCTCGGGGTCTTATATGCCATGTCACTTCTAGGGTATACTTTGAGTCGTGACACTATGAATAATTCATCTTTTATACTTAACCATCTCATTTTCCAGATTTAACCTTTATTGTAAGTCTATGTTATAGTGCTCCAGGAAGCAAGGTGTAAAAACTAGGGATTTAAGAGAAATGTTAAGGAAAAAATATGGCTACCAAAGTTAAGCTACATGCTCAAAAGGGCTGACTACTGGTAGAATATCTAAGCAGGATAAAATGCACAAGACAAATCAAAGACCATTTGTTATCTTCTAGACAGAGTAATACACTCTTCACACACACCAGGCGAGTTCTAGACACCATAATGTATCAAGGAATACACAAACCTCTTCACATAATGGCACATGCTCAAGTCAGGTGGAATTTCTAGCAATTCGCAAGTTTGGCCCATGCAAGAGTTCATTTTAAGCTTATGTTGCATTTAGAGTCAACACAAGAGCTAGTCTCTAAACATATTTATGTTCATGCTTTTACACATTACACCCATTAATTAATGCAGCCTTAGTACAAACACTATGACATCACAGACACATTGCCCAAATTTACCCTAAAGACAGTCGTCATCTATCTATTATTGGAAAATGTCACTCAACTATTACTACTCACTCAATCCTACTACGAAGAATTTTTCTTTGTACGGTTCAAAAGGAATATCCTTGGTCAAAAAACTAAAAACAAACTACAATGAACCCAAACTAAAAATAGCTAATAAAAAAATATCAAATTATACACACAGGGAAAGATCTCGCACCCCACCCCACACTTAAACAATAACAATGTCCCAAGTGCCTCAAAAATTCACAAAAATACCAACAAGAGTAAGGTGAAGAACTTCCCTAATCAATATTCCATGTCATCATCACCAACAATGTCTTGAATGTCTAGAGGTTGGTGATCATCCTCATCAGTGTCCAAATCTGTACTAATGCACAACCTATCCTCGTTTTTGGGCACATCATCATCAAAGGGCTCAAAGAAAGTAGGTCCCAATCCTAAGACTGCTCCTACATGGTGGTTCAGCGGGTACTTTCATTGAACCTTATTTAACTAATCTTGTGTGGACACACGATAACAATTCATGTGTGCAACATCTCCAACCCATACGTGTGGGCCATTATCAATTCATCCATCTGATATCGCTTTAGAGTTGTGGGGGTAAGGCCATGTGTAGTGTCCAACCCTTTTGTTTTGGTCACATCTATGGGCAAGGTGAGTAGTTGTGCCATGTGGTCCAAACTCTCTTCTGGCACTCCAGAAGCTCTGCACATACGGGTTATCAATCCCCCAAACACATATCTCCTCCCTCGATGAACTCTCACATTTATCATAGCTAACTGCAAACAACCCCAATATTGATTTCTCTGTTAGTCATAAAGGATCAATTAAGGCAAACTCTGTCTTAGGTGATATCGACATAGAGCAGCCCAGAGGTCAAACAATTCATCATAATCTTTAGCCAAACACTTGCCTCCTTTTTCATCTGGGAATAAGGAGGAGATTGGTAAAACCTCTTGTGGCCATGTCAAGTCCATCTGACAGTAGACTGCATCCCGTATAGAGTATGGAAAATTTCACGGGTACGGTGGGGAATGTTCAAGCCCATCATAATGGTAGTACTCAATAGCTCATTCAATATCAATATAGTGAGGGTGACATTGGTGACTGACACCATGACAATATGCAACCGCGCATCAGGTTCCCAATTTGTATAGAACTCTCGGACTGGGTGAAGTTTTCTCTCTGTCGGCTCAGCAAAGATGAAATACATGTGGAGCTCACGAATATGACGCATGATCTAGGAGAAGTCTCTTTCCAAGATTTCATTGTCTATGCACATATCAGAGAAGTATTTTGCTTATGTGTGCTTCTTCAACCATTTCTTCCCTTCCTTGGTAACCGCCTTTAGGACAAAGCTATGAGTTTGTCCATGGGGAACTTCGGATGCGGGAGGAACATTCACTCTAACCTGGACCCTTTTACAGTGGCTAGAAGATGGTACTTCCTTGCCTGGTCTGTGAGTTCCCTACATGATTTCCTGCCAACACTAAGCACAATTTGAATCAGCCCAATAGTCGGGGTCAAATGCGCAAGAGGCATGGGTGTCCAAGAGACCACGTCACACTTACTCATTGCTCACTTAACAAACAATTACATTCGTCTTATTAGAATTCCCCAAACGCATCACTGTTAGTCCAGAGTGGTACTTTGCAAACAGTTCATGCCCAACTTATTGTATCTAGTCAAGAATTTGAAACAACAAGAATTTATACCCCAACATCATTTAAAATAATCAATATAAAATTTTCATTCTAGGCTTCATGCCAAATTACTCATGACAGGTGTTATTGTGTTACTCAAAACTTCACACGACACAAATAAGAACATTATGGAATCACATGAAGCACAATTCACCAAAGAAACAGACTCTATGCCCCAAACAAATTAGGGTATGTGGATGCACATTTAAGCGTACCATATGGTAGGTGCAAGAACTTAATACCTTTCCCCAAGAACGTAGATGCAAACACTCACAAGTAATTTCAAGAATAAAATTCGAGATCGCACAACCCACATGTTGTTCATCGCATAAGCCATTCCAAAGTAGAAGAGATGAAGTGGGAAACTTAACTTGGTCCCAAGAGAAGAGAAAACATACAAATGTTGTGGGTAGGATCAACTCCGCATTACAAATTGAGAGTAGAAAATCCGCTAGAGTTGAGGGAGGGGAGGATTATGGAGTGAGTGAGGGGTAAAATTGGGGAGATTGGGTAAAATTAGGGGTTAAAAGGGGGTTTGGGTTGGGTTGAGGATTGAACAGACAGTTAAAACACGTCTTTTTATTGAGAAACAAAAAAGTTAACCCAAGTCGAAAACAGTGAGCTATTGTGGACACCACTATTATGGTATGTATATTAATTCCTATCAAAGAGAAAGATCCCCCTCGAGGTACGTGACATGGACATGATGCATACTTCTCTGTTTCAACATGGACTGAATATATACTTCTCTATTTCAATGTGGAACTAAATTCTCATCGAAATGAAATTCTCTGGTCCACGAGACAGAGATATTATGAACTCTTCTATTTCTACACGTCCCCTTATCTATTTTTTTTAGTTCAAATGAGTGCTTACCTTAGTTCTTCAATAATACGTCTTGAGCACTCCATTATCTCTACAATTTAAGCAAAGATAAAAAACTTAGAAAGAAGGTGGGTTGCCTCCCATCTAATTCCTTAGTTTTGGTTATGGCTTGACTCTTCTTTTTGAGTTTTTATTATTTGTTTTTATAGGTCCTAATTATTACAATCAACGCAAAATCAACCTACGGCCTAAAACCAAAATTTAGAAAAAAACAAAAACATCTATGTAGTACACAAGGTGACAGGTAACTTCCCGTGTAACACCTGGTTTAACGTCGCGACTCGACCCAACTCATGGATTACTCATCATTCAACTCTATTGTTTCATGATCTTGATCCACATCATTCTGGAAGTAGTGTTTGACATGTTGTTCATTCACCAAATAAATATATATCTTGTCTTTATTCCTTACCTCCATAATGCCATGTTGCGTCACCCTCACCCCTTTAAATGGCCCACTCCACTTAGACCTTAATTTTTCGGAGAAAAAATTAAGGCGAGATTTTAAGAGTAGGATTTGTTGGTCTAGCTTAAAAGTGTGAAGGATGATGTGCTTGTGATGCCACCTCTTCTTCTTCTCTTTATATAGCTTGGTGTTCTCATAACTGAAACAATGCTACAATTGCTCCAACTAATGGGTAATTTTAGGGGTCTAGCTCATGATGATCCCCATGAACACCTTAGGTATGTGCCCCATTTGTGTTAAAAAATATCTCTCAAAAGTCCGTAATGCTAAGGTTATTCTTGTTCTCTTTAATGGGTGAAGCTACAAGATGATCAACAAAATTTCCAAATGATTCGATCACTTTGTGGGAAGAGTTGAATAATGCTTTCTTGGAAAGATTCTTTCCACCCTTGAAGATAGTTAAACTTCTAACACAGATCCAAAATTTCAAGTGCATTGGAGGTGAACCCCTACATGAGACTTAATTGGCAGTAGTTCATGAAATTAATTTTGCAATGTCCAACGCATGGTGTTCCATAGAATTTGTTACTGCAATACTTCTATTGTAGCCTTGATTCAATCAATAAAGGTGTGGCTTATCAGTTAGTGCAAGGTGGGTTAATGAGACAATTATATGATGTGACTGCTTTGTTGCTAGATGATATGACTAAAGATAACTGAGCATGGGATACTAGAGAAGAACAAATGTCTACTCTACAATTAAGTTTGAAAAAATATCAAATCGAGAAGGAAAATGAATGACATTAAAGCATGGCAAAAATAATGACCCAACTAAATTTGTTGTCCAAACATGTCATGAGAGGTGGACTTAAATTGGCGTATATGGTTGGGGCAAATAGTGGGCACTGCCCGGATGATGTCAAGTTTGAGGCATTATACAATGAGGAAGTTCAGTATTTAGGAAATCAAATAAGGGGTTCTCACACAAATTATCAATGACAAGGTGGGAACCAAGGTTGGAATAGGGATCGAGATAGTGGTTGGAAGGATTGGCGAGGTGGAAATTGGATAGATAGAGAGGCTTAAAAAGATAGGTATATTCCTCCCCATGATAATCCAAGACCAAAAAAACCAGCTAGGCCAGAAGGAAATCGGACTGCGGAAATTCTCAGAAGGATCTTCAATAAGGTTGAAGGATTCGATAGAGTGTTTAAGGAATTGAAAACAACTTCTACACTTTATCCCAAATAGTGGCCTCTCATTAGGTATCCATCAAGAATCTAGAGGCCTAACTGGGCCAAATCACCACTCCTCTCAATCTAAGGCAAAAGAAAATGTTGACTAGTGACATCGTCTCAAATCCCAAAAATGAGTGTTAAGAAATTGAGAAATATGTCATGCCACGATGTTAAATAAGGTGCTTCTTGGAAGGCAACCTACATCTTTAGTTTTGTTTAATATGTTTGAATAACGTGTGTTATGAGTGTAGTTTAGAATAAGTTGAAAGGTTAAAAAAATACCATTAGGCGATGCCAAAACCTACTTGGCGATCCACCAAAGGTTTTGAGCAAACTCATTCTTGTCCTCATTCAGGGCTTGAACATATGGAAAAGTGTATTGTCAAGTTCGGCTATTAGAGCTCCAAAAGGTGATTCGCCTAACTATACTACACAGACTCCATCAAGTATGTCAAATCAGCCTTTAGTTTTAGTGTTCACTTAGACATGTTCAGTGAGTTTAAGCTCAAATTACATATTCACCGAACGTGTTCGGTGAAATTAGTCATGACCGTCGGATGGGACTGATATAAAAAGATAAAGGGTCTTTTCAATTTCAAAAAGTAAACCCTTTGATATATTCATGCCTTTTCCTCTCATTTCTCTTGCATTGCATCATTGAGTGTTTGAGAGTCCTGTGTATGTGATTTCAAAGTTCGAGGAGTACTTTTTCTTACTTTGATTATTAACCCAAACCCCCTTCCCTGTCATTCTTGGCTTGTTCTTCTCATTAAGGTTGGTTTTCAATATTTGTTTAGAATTTTGAGATTTAATTTGCATTGTGGGTGTGGGCTGAAACCTATGGTTGATATTAATTGTTAGATTTCAGTTGGTGTCTTCGTATTGTGCATATAGAACTGTGCCCATGTTCTTATTGCCTATGTTGTGCCTATTAATTACTAATCTTGAATGTGTTGGTTAAATTGTGAAATTGAAATGATATAATTGATGGGTTTGAGCCTAATTAGATGTGGGTGAATTCTGAATAACCCAGTGTTTCCCAAATTGCATGATTTTTCCTGATGATAGATAGGGTGACTACTTTCTTAAGGGAAATTCATCAATTTGAGCAAAACTTTGTAATATCTAGGGAAGGTCTAAGTACTCATGTGTAGATAAGCATATAGGTAGGTTGTAATGATATTGGAGAACTGGTTTTTGTTGCTTATGTTGGGTTTAGATGTAAATTTAGGCACTGGGCTGAACACTTCCTTTTCGGCGAGCTTGTCTTAGCTCGTCAAGTAGGTTAGGCGAATCACTGAATAAGCCCATGCTCACCTTCTTTAGCATATCTGTGACCTTGGGTACTTTCCCATTCAACAGACTTGTCTTAGTGTGCCAAACCACTTGGCGAATCTCCGACTAGGAGGGGACATCACTTTTGATGCCTGATACGTCCAAACTTACACTTCAATTAAGAAGTATAAATGGTCAAAGTCAATTTATAGAACTCAACGTGAGTTAAAGTCGATCCCACAAAGAATTTATTTATAGAAATGATTTCACTGTCGTGTTTACCTAAATATTTTTATTATTTTGCTAAAGAAAACAATTATAGAATGTAAAATGGGTTTAGTTGTGAAGTTCTAGTGACCAAGATTGTTAAACAAGATCCGGATTAACAATTAACAAAGTGTTGATTTTAAAGTTGTTTTGATAATCAAATGAAGCCAGGATTGTGTTCCCCATAATGTTGCATCTAGTGTTCTTTTGTAAATAAGTTTCAGGCAATTTATCTCTGCAAAATACAGGCGAGTCAGATATATCTAACACTTCTCAGTCTAATTAGATAACTTTCACTCAAGTCCTTTCGTTCCTAGAGTGTTAACAAGTTTTAGTCTCGCTTATAATAGTGTTAAAGTTCTCTTCTCTCGAACTTGAACTTTAACTCCATTTCATCAGGTTAATTCAGCTTTATCCTAACTATCAATTTTCTCTTGAACAAATGACAGATACAGGCTAACTCTAATGCATGCACTCATTAGAATACATGAATACCGAAAACTAAATTATGCTTTGTAACTATATATAGCCTTCTACTCATCTTATGAAATTACACTTAGATATTCGTCATAGATCCCACAATCCCAGTTGTGGTATTTAGCCACTCATGATTTCAAGTAAACACACAAAAATATGTAATGAAAACATGATGAGAAAGTACTTACAAAAATAGGCAAAATTGATAAGCACTTGATAATTCAAAACCGAAAATCCAACTTTGAAACTTGATTCAATGTTAATCGTTCAAAACCAAAGCTAAGAATCCTTCAAACTTAGTCGCTCGTTCCAGATATGACGAGATAAAAACAAAAAATGACCTAATAAATTCAAATAGAATGTCTAAAATGAGTCCTACTCGAAGTAGGATTGAACTGTCAGGCAACTTCACGGGCAACATGACGGACCGTCAAAGGCTTCACGGTCCGCGAAGTCTGCCGTGATCTATACTTGGCCCAAACAAAATGTGAGTCTTCAAAGCCTGTGCACTGGATCCACTTCACGATCACCACCAAGGACCGTTATGAGGGCCACGGACCATGAGGCCTTCCGTGTTATTCACTTGGTCGACATTACACTTCATCTACTTAAGACCTAAACACTAGATCTACTCCATGATTATAACCACAGATCGTTGTGAGGAGCACGACCTATGAGGTCGTCCGTAGTATTTACTTGGTCCACCAAAAATGCAATTCTTCCATGCCTTATCACTGGTCATAATTCATGAGTCATATCGCGATCAGTCATAATCTTCACTGCTTGTCAGTATGTATGTGATCTTCACTTGGTTCAAATTCACTTTCACTCTGCATTTTCTTCTTTTCTTTCTTCTTTCGCGTCCACATGTTTTACCTATACAAACATTAACAAACACATCATATCCACATAAATACACTTCATTCTAGTATTAATCCTTAGTTTTCAAGCATCAAATATACCATGATTTCGCGGCACATCAACACCCTCAACTTAGAACCATTACTTGTCCTCAAGTGATGAGAAAACAATACATTTATCACTCAAGCAAGCAAAACCTTTTTGAAACTATGTAGCAACCATCTCAAACACAATTTGTATCCAAAACCATCAATCTAACATGTAAAGGATCAATATATGACATCCCATTACTCACAGTCGACCATGCTTATGCCTGTGTACTATCAGCTAACACAATCTAACTATCAAATGCAATCACTGTGTCCTCACACCAAAGAAGTCCCTCACTCATGATAATTGGGACTATGTTCTAGGCTCACACTCTCAAAGAACTTCTAACACTAACAACAAAAGACCATAGGCTTGCCCTTGCTTTCTACGCTCTATCTTTCAAACAACCTTAATAGGATCACTGTAGGACTTTATCAGCTTGTAACATAGGCTTAGCCTAGGGAATGGAGTTTTGGTTTTGTGAGTGACTAGTACCTTGGTTCCCCAAAGTTTCATTCGAACACAACTTTTTCTGAGCGATTCCCTCTTTTTCTTCATTTTAGTACATCCCAATAGCCATTATTTTCTTTTTATTTTTTTATTCTTTTTTATTATTTAATATTGCACATTTTTTGCTTTCAAGCTAACTAAATGAACCTTTTGTTTCACTTTTCCTTTCTACTTGGGTTGTAATTACCCTCAACTTAGGCTTTTGGCCTGAGTTGTGGCATCGTATCATTGGAGACTCAAGGATATGATATCAAGTGGGTAAGAACAAAATTAGTTATCAGGCTCAAATTGTGTTCAAGTGGTATGCTTGTTATTTGGTTGTTTTATTTTTGGCTTTTAATGGCTTAGCAAAAATGGCCTAGTGATCCTTTCCTATCCAGTTATTCTCAGATTTAAGCAACACTACTCGGGCAAGTTCTAGTTTTTGCTCCTAGCGTTAGACTTCAAGCAACACTTATACACACATGACACATGACTACATTTTCAGTTTCTTTGTTTACTAATTTATTCTTCAGACTAGCAATGGTCAACTCATAAGTACCTAAGATGTCATCTAAAGAGCCTAACAATCAAATTTCATATTAAGGTTCTCATTTCAATCAGAAATAGCTATTGTATAGCCCAACACACACAAACTTTACAGTTTCATCAAAATACAAAAACACCAATCACAGTTTATCAGACACAACACAAAGGTAACCTCATGGCAGGTTGCTCACCACCCCCTTTCCAAACAAAAATACTTTTCCATCAAAGTCAATTAAGAAAAACAATATAGGGCTGTGACGAGGGGTCATACCAACGGCGCTCTAGGGGCCAGTAGTTAGGTCAGCATCAACACCTTTATCAACGGGTGAACTCTCAAAAACCACCATATCTGGATCAGGATGACTACCACTAACCGAGACAGGTACTACACTACCTGAAGCGCCAACTAACACCGCATCTCACTGTTGTTGCGTAAGTGCTTCTTCGTCTCTTGCCTTTTTCCTTGATGCCTTGCGGGATTTCTTGTGTTGTCTTCTTTCCTTCTTGATAGGTCAGCTGGCAGCTCCTCATTAGACTCTCCAGCTTTGTGTTTTATCTTGCCAGATTTACTCTTGGGTAGTTCACCCTAGAAGTCGTCAAGGGATTGAGTGGTAGGCGGCTCACTAAGCAAGTGCATCAAGGAATCTGGCATGACTGAAGTGGGCACCTGTACTGGCTTGTCAACCAGTTTAGCAACTTGAGCTCGCATCTGGGCCAACTGCATCTTGAAACCGTCAGTACTAACTGAACCTGCAGCCTGCAACTGATCTTGGACATGCACCTCCAAGCCATCCATATGGAATATCAATTGGTACGTGAGGAACAACTGCCAATGAACCCACAACTCTGACTTTCGCACCAAATAGATGGTTTGTGATATCTTTGATTTCTGATGCCTGGGTGAGCCCAAATGCCTCACTCCATATGTATAATAGCTTATTTGGGCGGAGGTGTTTACTTGCCGACACAATTTCCCTATCATACAAGGAAATGGAAGTCTGACTCTCTCATTTAGTGTCCTGTCCCGCATTTTTATAGCTATGATCCAACCCACATTTACTGAATAGCCAGCCATGAGGCAAGCTACCAAAGATGCCAGTGATGGAGAGAGGGTATTATCATTACCTGTTGGTCGCAACTGTGCACAAAAAATAGCCCACCAGACCTTGGCTGGAAATGACAACGAAGCTTTAGTAATGTGTAGATGCGATCATGTAACTCAAGTTGCATTCTCCCCCTCTGAAGCAATATTCCTTGCAATCCAGCGCATGACCCACTCTCGATAACTCTGAACCTCCATCTTAGTTTCACTAGTCACAACATGATGTTTGCCCTCAAAAAGTCCTACTGAAGCTGGTGCTGTGTATTCTGGACCATGTAGCATCCTGTGGATAGTAGACTCAGAGATATTCCCAGATTTGCCCTGAACCATAATTGAGTCAAGTGGTCACCAGGTACCTGCAATGTCTTTCTTCCCCTATTTAGAAGTCTCAGTCTCTGCAGCAAAGTTCATTAAAATGGCTGCATATGAAGCATAAAACTCTCGGGTCAGGTGGTTAGAAAATTCTCCAGGTGTGTTATTCATCCATTCAAACTGATGCAGCTGAAATATCCTGTAAATATTGGGGAATGATTTGATATTCGCGACCACAACTCTAGTCTCAGGAATGATTGTCTATTCTTAAAGCCACCTGACTTGTTCACAATTCTATTCTTGAAGAAGTCTTCGAACCTGTTCCCAGTCCATATAGAACGGAAACAGTCAATCAGCTGTTATCTCACCGCGAGATCAAATTCATGGAGGTGAACATATTGTACCATTGTATCATCGGTGGTAATGTCCTCCTCCTCTTCTACAATACCTGTCTCTTCCTGTGCTCCAGTTTTAGCTTCGGTTCCTACACCAGGTGGAGGTGTAGTTGCATTTTCCTGAGAGTCGCTAGCATACTCTGCACTACCTTCTGAACCATTATCAAATTTGCTACCTGATTACTCACCACTACCGAAACTACTACCTTCCTCTTCAGACTGGAAGGAGTGTTCTGGAGAATGACCCTCGCCGTATGGGATCTAGTAGTTAGAGGTGGGTGGTTTCAATTGTGGTATTTATATGAACCTCAGAATTACTAGACTTTGTAGCATTATCACCTTTTGATTGAGAAGAAGTAGGTAAGGAATGTGGGGCTGCGGACTTTCTTCGGGGAGTGATAGTGCTTGAAAATTATAAAACCAATTAGTACACAAATCAATAAAATGACACACTACGGGTACTCAGACTTCCCCTGTGTAATTACAACGTGACATCTTGTCTTAAGAATTTCGTCACCCTATCTATCATTGGGAAGGGCCACATAAATGAGATGTAGAAACATAAATGAAAGTACAGAAACAATTTTTTTTATATACGAGTCTACACGGGTCATGGTAGTTACCACGGTTCGTGAAAACCTTCATGAACAAGACTTGGGTTGGGGTGCAGATGGGGACAACACTAGATAGTGTTCACGGAGGGTTTCACAGCGCGTGTAGTGAACCACGGTTCGTGATGACCCTCGTAAAAGTAGATAGTGTGTCTTAAGTACTCTAAGTGTGGACCACGAGTGGTTTCACAATCTGTGAATCCCATCATGAACTTACACTTTACATATTTACAGTTCTTATATCCCCTAAATTCAAATCATGCAACATTTCACACATATTCAACACAATATCACAACATCACACGACAATTTAGTGGATGCATATTACTATTCAACCATAATCATTCAAATACGACCACCTCCTACCCAATTCAAGCATACTGTAACGCCCCTCAAAATTAAGTAGGATAAAGTAGAGCCTCACATGGGTTTTATGCATTAATAGCTTGTTAAAATAATGAAGAATAGCCTTTTTAGTCAGTTTTAAAGAGTTTGGAAGTCAAACGTCAAGGGACGACCAAGACGTTTGGAAACTAGTCTTTTACGTGTTGGTGTGCTCTAGTAAGTTGTTCATGTTTTTATGAGTTGTTTGGAGTCTAATATCAGTGGAGGTGACCCTAGTGTCTTAATAAATGTTTTTAGGGTCAAAATGTTCGGGTACGACTCCCCGGGACCACCCTAAGGGTCCCGAGAAGGACCCCAACCCTTGTCCAAACAAGCTGCCAAGGCAGCTTGAAGTTGCTCATGGAGGGAGCATGTCCGCGTCGCGGATTAGCTCCACCAAGGGCCAAAAGTTTGGTCCGCATCGCGGACATGTTGCGTACTTTTCTACCTCAAAATGTAATTTCCAGAAACTTGTGGGAACACCTCTGCGCCACGGACTTGTTTCCCGATGAAATCTACGAAAATAAAACTCAAGTTTGACTTGTTTAAAAGGTCCAACTAAGTGAGGGGTAGTTTGGGTACTTTGAGAAATTATTATAAATGGTTATTCTACCTATTTTATGGTATTTTAAGTGGTTAAAACCCCAAAACCTAGAATTAGACGTCATTATCCAAATTGAACCTTCACTCTCAAATAAATTCTCTCTCTAGAACTCCATGGAAGATATTGATGAAGCTTCAATCTAGGGGATGGGTTCCTACTGATTTCTCCTTTAAATTCCTATGAAATTAATCATAAAGGTATGGGGATTTTATCTTTGATTATCCTTTCAATGAAAGAGCCAAATCAAAGTGATTTCAATATTTTTTAAAAACACCAAAAATACCCCCATTTTCAATTCTAAGCTTGGGTTCTTGCATGAAAGTAATTCAAATGATGATTTATGTTAATATTGATGGTTTTAAGATCAAAAACTCCATGAACCCTTGCATGTCTTGAAATCCTAATTTTGGGTCTAAAGTGGGTCTATTGATTATGAGCTAATAATGTGATATTAATGTGTAGATTGTTATGGGCTATGGATTTATGTATTGTTTTATATTGAATTATGAGGAATTGATGGTCAATTGTGTTATATTGGATGTTGGCCTTGAATGGACAATTGTGACCTAAGGTTTATGATGATGATGAAGTTGTGAATAGATTATTGATTCTAGTATTATATATATATATATATGTTGTAGATGTTAGAATTGTGAGGTTTGATCCCTTTGAAAGTAGGGAGGTGTTTAATTTATAAGCATGTTGTGATCATGGCCTTGTAGGTAAAGTTGGATGATTGTTGTTTTGAGTAATGTTGATTATGTGAAGGTAATGCGATATGATGTGAATTTGTGTATGGTCTAAGAGCATGAAAGGTGACCTTGTGTAGAGACTTTGTGTGTTGTACTTGGTTGTTGTCTTCTTTGAATGACTTATAATGAAAGTGAGGTTAGGATAGACTATGTTTACCTACTCTCACACCTAGTGAAGAATGAATGAAAAGAATTAAAAAATGTGAGAATGAATGAAACGAATAGAAGTTAATTCTAATGAATGAAAAGAATAGGAGTTAATTCTAATGAATGAAAGTTGGGTCTATTGTAAGGATAGTCTCATAAAGTACTCCTTTAAATGAATGGGGTTCCTAGATGAAAGGTTTTCTCATCTTTGAATCCAAGAGCTTCCTTAATGAATGAATGTGGGTTAGGATGAGTACTCCTTCGTGAGTTGAGATGAGAGTACTTAGTAGCAACCTTATACCTAAATGAATGAATGTTGGGCTAGGATGGGTACTCCTTCGTGTGTTGAGATGAGGGTACTTAGTAGCAATCCTTATCCCTAAATGAATGAATGAAATAAATATCCAACTCCGTGGGGGAGTAATATCTAGCACCGAGAGGATATGAAGATGGGTGGATACTCCTTCACTAGTTGAGATGTGAGTATTTAGTAGCAACCCTTAAGATGGGTGCTCCTTCGTTAGTTGAGATGTGGGTACTTAGAAGCAATCCTTCTATCCCTTAACTATGTGCCCACATAGGACTAGCTAGTGGTATCTACCACATAAAGGCTAAAAGAATGACCCTACCTTAGGCAAGTGGGGATCCTTCATCCAGTAAGGATACTACCGAGATTCCATGTCAAGCTCCATGGTCTATGTCTGTTAAGGCTCTTGCCCCACATTAATGAATGAATGAACTAGGGTCTCTTAACGGTGTACTACTTAGGATAGGTGGTGGAATGGGACATCATCTAGACATTGCACAGGTAAACATTTAAGGGAGATCTTGGTGTGTCTTAGTAATGATAACGAATGAATGAGTCTCTTTGGGCTAATTAATGAAAGCGTTGGTCTTTGAGCATGCTAATGTGAAAGTGAGTTATAATGAATTGAATGTAAGTGCTTATGTTGAATTGAATGTATGTGATGATCTTATGTCATTACTGAATAAAGTTGTCTAAATGCATTAAGTTGAATCAACGATTTATGTTGAGATGTGAATGAAGCTTGTCTTGTGTAGCCTTAAGGATCACTTAGGTGTGGTATGGAGAGGTAGTATGGTCTGCCTCACCATGTCTTACTTAGGTGAGTCTTGGGATGACATTTGACGAGTGTTCTAACTTTATGATATGACTTGTTGGCTTATGTGCTTATATGTCTCATGTGATTAATTGGTGAAGGTTGAGGTATGCATGGTAAGTGCACTTTGTGTGACCTTAAGGTGGTGCCTTAGTGTGGGTGATGGTATGGGACGTTGCCCATACATTGCACAAAGGTATTGCTTAAGGGTTACTTAAGGTGGAGGTCCAAGGCAAGAAGGTAAAGGTAAATGGGTTATGTATGTTTATGAGGTATTGTGAAGCATATGACTTTGTATTGTTAGTTGTGATTTGTAAGGTGCCTATTATGTTGATGTTCATGAGGTTTTATCAAAATGGCATGAAAGCATAACTTCCAAACAAGTGTCCTTTTTAGCATGTTTTGCATATCCTCATACTTAGTACGTGTGTTGTACTAACCCCTTTCTTCTATTTTACTACAAGTGTAGGTTGTGGTAACTAGGAGGAGATTGAGCTTTGGAGTTGCTTGGATTGCTTCACTCTTCCAAGTTTTTGGTATGTCCTCCAAATTCGAGGTCTATGTTTAGAAGTTTCTTAGTCATTGTAATAGACACTTAAGTTTCATTTCATTTGTAAAGGGCCGTGTCCATTAGTACGTTTAAGTTCTTTTCTAAGATTGGCTAAAGAGACTTAGTAGTTCCGCTTGCATATTGATGTTTTCAAATGTTGTTGACTCTTGAAGTCTTATGGATTTATTGAATAAAAGTTTTAAATTCTTAGTGATTTTTATGATCTATGCAATGAATGAATGCTAAGGCTTATATAAGAACTCTGAGAGGTCGAATACGCCTGTAACGGCTAGGGGGTGCTCTCGGGTCTTTACACATACCCACATGTAAATGATTTCAATTCCTTACTTTCCACATTTTAAAATGCAAAATACACATGGTCATGCTTGATTATATACAATATGGACTCAACTTTACACTAATGTCAACATTTAATAGTAATTACTCTCAACTTCATCAAACCCATACACAAGACCTATCAAATTTACCCAATTTAAACCAACCCACAACAATTCATCAAACACTCATAAGTAAATATCATCAAAGATCATTTATCACAAAATAATGCTCAAATTTGATCAAATAGAAGTAGTTTTAACTTGTTTATAGATAAGATTAAACTTATAACAAGTGAATGGGGAAACTTACTTCGAATGAGATCATAATTTTTCGCCCACAAAGAGAAATAATGAACAACACTTCGATGACTTGGCAACCAATTACTAGGGTTTTGAATCCTTGATGCAGAATGGAAATTATAGTGATTAAGAACACTTTTTTATGCCTTAAGAACCGTTATGGAGGAGAGAAAAAGGAAAGAAATTGACCCTTGGCGCTTAGGATGCCTTATAAATGTTTTAATTCAATTTCTAGCCATGCGCTGGTCGGGTTGGGTTTTAGTACTGCTGGGTCAGAAATGATGGACCGTGAAGTTGCCCGTGAAGGGCACCACGGTCAGTAAAGGCATCCGTGAACATGAATTAAATAGGAAAACTTATCTGAGGTTCACGAGAGGCTAGACGGTTCGTACAAAGTCTGACGGACCATGAACCCTTCTGTGAACCATTTTCTTGCAATTTCCAGCAGCTCCCATATAATGTTGGTGCTTATGACGGGCCATGAAGTTGCCCGTGAAGGCAACCACGGCCCGTGGGACTGCCTGTGAAGGGCTTCCTTCACCCAGTTCTGCTTTTCATTGTTCAAGTCCTTCCTGCACACATCAACACCCAGTGACTCTATAAAAACAAAGAAAAATGAGAAAAAGTAAAGTACCTATTACAATTACAATCTTGGGTTGCCTTCCAAGCAGTGCACAATTTCACGTCGCAGCATGACGTAGGTTACTTGATTACTCAGATTTCATCAAGCTTACATTCCTCCACTACTTTCACTTCTTCTGGAACACCCAAGTATGCCTTGATTCGTTGACCATTGACCTTGAACCTCTCACACTTTTCATTTTCCATTTCAATAGAACCTGACTGAAATACCTGAGTTACCTTAAAAGCCCCAGACCATTTGGATCTCAACTTCCTAGGAAACAGACTAAGTCTGGAGTTGAAAAGTAACACTAAGTTACCAGGAGTGAAGGTTTTTTTCTCAATATGCTTATCATGATACAACTTCATCCTTTCCTTGTACAGTGCAGTCCTCTAATATGCTCTCAAACGAAACACATCCATCTTATTGATCTGATCCAGTCTCAAGTTCACAGATTCACTCCAACTAAGGTTCAAGTTATTTAAAGCCCAGAGTGCCTTATACTCAAGCTCAACCGAAAATTGAAATGCCTTTCAAAACACCAACTGATATGGAGACATACCGACATGTGTCTTAAAAGCTGTCTGATATGCCCATAGAGAATCATCCAACTTTCTTGCCCAATCTGTCCGGTTGGCATTCACCGTCTTGGTCAAAATCGCCTTGATTTCCCTATTTGACACATCCACTTGGCCACTTGTTGGAGGGTGATAGGGTATTTCCACTTTGTGCTGTTTAACTCCATATTTAGCCAGAAGTGCATTGAATACTTTGTTGCAGAAATGAAACCCTCCATCGTTGATAATGGCTCTAGGTGTACCAAACCGTGAGAAAATGTTCTTCTTCATAACCCAGTGACGCTTTTACCATCATTTTCAGGCAGAGCAACTGCCTCTACCAATTTTGACACATAGTCCACTGCCACAAGTATGTACTTTTGCCCATATGAGCTCACAAATGGGCCCATAAAATCAACTCCCCACACATCAAATAACTCCACCTCTAGAATGGGTGTCATTGGTAGTTCGTGCCGACGAGAGATGGCTTCTTGCCGCTGGCATACATCATAAATCTTGACAATATCCATTGCATCCTTATGAATTGTAGGCCAGTAGTACCTACTCTGAAGTACCTTATTGGTTGTCCGAGCGCCTCCATGATGGCCAACCACTGGAGAGGAGTGACAGGCCTCTAAAATACTCAGGGATGCAGCACTTGATGATATTATCAGCACATACCCTGTACAAATAGGGTTCATCCCAAAAATACTTACCCATATCATGTAGGAACTTCTTTCTTTGCTAAAATGTCAGCCCATCAGGCATCAAGTCACTGACAAGAAAGTTAGCAAAGTAAGCAAACCAAGGAAAAAGATCAGGAGTTGCAGCTAATACCTACTCATCTGGGAACAAGTCATTGATTTCTAGCTCAAGTTCCTCTTTCTTTTCAGCATCCAACCTAGACAGGTGATCAACCACCTGGTCTTTACAACCTCTCTTATCCTTGACCTCAAAGTCAAACTCTTAAAGCAACAACACCCATCTTATCAATCTTGGCTTTGAATATTTCTTTGCCATGAGATATCTCAGAACTGTATGATCTGTGTGGACTATCACACTAGTACCCAACAAGTATACCCTGAATTTCTCAAAGGCATATACCACAGCTAGTAGTTCATGTTTAGTTACTGTGTAATTTCACTTTGCTCCATTTAATGACTTGCAGACATAATAGATCGGATGGAATATCTTATTACGCTTCTGCCCCAACACAACTCCTAGGGCAGCACTACTAGCATCACACATTACCTCAAATGGTTCAGCCCAATCTGGGCCAATGATCACTGGGGAAGCAATCAGCTTCTAGGTGGATGCAACTTTTCAGTCACCTCAATTATGGCTTTGTGTACCTCTTATCCTTTTTGCAACACCTTGTGACCAAGTATTATACCTTCCTTGACCATGAAATGGCACTTCTCCCAGTTCAGCACTGATTGGCCTCTTAGCATCTCTGTAAAACCCTGCTAAGATTGAACAAACAATTATCAAAATTGTCACCTACCATTGAAAATTCATCCATGAATACCTATAGAGTGTCCTCTACTATGTCCGAGAAGATGGAAATCATACACCGCTAGAAAGCTACTGCTGCATTACATAGTCCAAATGGTATGTGTTTGAAAGCAAAGGTGGCATAAGGACATGTAAATGTGGTATTTTCCTAATCTTTAGGAGCAATTGATATCTAGTTGTACTCAGAGTATCCATCTAAGAAACAGTACCACCCTTTTTAGCCAACCTGTCAAGTATCCAATCCATGAATGGCATTGGGAAGTGGTCCTTTAAGGTCCACTTGTTCAGCTTTCTATAGTCCATCCAAACTCACCATCTAGTGACTGATCTCTATGGGATCAACTCAATTTTTGCATTAGCCACCACTGTCATACCACCCATTTTAGGCACACATTGCACTGGACTGACCCAATGACTTTCAGAAATAAGGTACGCAACCCCAACATCCAACCACTTTATGATCTCATTTTTAACCACCTCTTGCATTGGTGGATTACCTCCTCTGGTGCTCTATGCTTGGACTGTAGTCCTCCTTAAGTTGGATCTTATGAGTGCAGTCACAGCTTGTACCTGTTCATCATTCAAATCTACAGCCAAGATCACAGGCAAAGTATTGTTAGTACTCAAAAATACATACCTTAGGTGACTGGGTGATTGTTTCAGTTCCAACACAGGCGGCTCCTCAAAGGATGGTTTTGTTGGAGGACTTGGTTTGTTTATCAGATCCAGGTCTAGTTTCTTTGGAACATAAGAGTGTGCTCCCATGCCCTATAAGGCATTCAGTCTCCACATAATCAGTCCAAGAATCCGCTTTGAAGTTCATCAACATGGCTGCTAATGTTTCGACAGCAAGCCTTTCCTCAATAGTTGCTCCCATCTCTCCTTCATCAATGGCCTCTATTGCAGACACCATATTCATGTCTTGCGGCTGCTTTATTGACCTATAAATTTTAAACTTTATCTCTTTCTTGTTGAATTTGAATTTCATTTCTCCACTCTCATCATCAACCAATGCTCGTCCTGTGGCAAGAAATGGTCTTTCCAAAATTATGGGAACCTCAAAATCCACTTCGCAATCCAAAATCACGAAGTCTGTCGGAAAGATGAAAGTATCCACCTTTACATGCACGTCACATAAGATGCCCACAGGTCACTTCACCGATCTATCTTCCATCATCAACCTCATTGCTGTGGGATTTGGAACTCCTAACCCTAGTTGCTTGTAGATTTCCAGTGGCATCAGATTTATATTGGCCCCTAAATAACAAAAGGCCTTTGCAAACTCAAATGATCCAATGGTGCACGGTATGGTGAATGCATTCGGATCCTCCTTCTTCGTACAGAGATCTGGTGGCAATAGAACTGGAGTGATGATCATTTCAGTTAAATCATAACTTAGAACTCTTTTCTTCGTAACCAAGTCCTTTATGAACTTAGCATATCGTGACATCTGCTCTAGGGCTTCCACCAATGGAATGTTCACTAATAGCTATCTCAACATGGTTATGAACTTATCAAATTTCCCATATCTAGCTTTCTTTTTAAGTCTTTGAGGGAACAGAGGAGGTGGTCTTGGTATCTACTGTAAAGGCATAGTTCCGTCAACCCCTTTTTCCTTTGATCCTATTGGTTTCCTATTGGTTGAGCGTCTTCCACATCATCTACATGTTCAGATTCAACCTCATCTGTTCCGATTTGCTCCAAACCCTGTTCATGCTCACTACCTGCAGAAATTGGTTCATTAAGAATCTTACCACTCATGGTGGCGATAGCCATGATATGCCCTTCCTTCTTAGGATTTTCAATAGTATCACTTCGTAGTGACCCATTCTTTCTCTGGTTCAGTGATGCTGAAAGGTGTCCCAACTGTTGCTCTATTTGTTTGATGGAGGTGGTGTGTGAGTCTACCAGTTGACTCATACTGGAGAAGTCAGCTTTCATCTCCTTCACCCCTGCATCAGTTGACTCAACCTTTTGGAGCACATTAGGTAACATATCTTCCAGCTTAGACCCGCTGGAACTACCACTTGCACGTCTCTATTACCTGGGGGCATATTCGCACCACTGCGATCATTCCTGTAACCATCTCTGTTATGCCAGTTTGCCTTCCCTTTGTGCCTACTTCCTGAGAATTTTTCTACTATGCGATACGGCAAGCTCACCATAGTTCATTGATCCTATTAGGCAATCTACCTTCCGATTAAGCGAGCCTCATGATAGTTTTTAAACTATGATTCAAATTGAGTTTGATTTCAACTAACCGTCACAAATCCTATGTTTGAATGCATGCATTGTAGATTATGGCACGTACAAATGGAAAAAGGGTGGTGACATCTGACACAGAGTCGAATAGATACTCTACTCTTCTTTTGAAGAAGCACAAGGGCATATGTATTACTAAGACTTTGGAGGCCCCTCATACCCAGAAATCCAATCCACAAGATCCTACTAGTAGGGGTAAGAGGGCCCAGAAACACATGCCACAAAGTAGGTGAATATTCGCTCCAAGCTAGTGTCACCTAAACAAGATCCAAACCGAGCTTCTTGTGTTCTTCCGATCATAAATATAAGGGCCTTAAATAGGCTAAAGGTAGGATAATGCACTATTGTGGAGAAGTGTAGGATTGATTTAACATTTCAAGCACACTTTATACAATTCTAGGTGCGAACGATCGTTAGTCAGTATAAAACCCAACAAAGAGTTGGGATCGAACCCACACGGAGCGGTACATGTTCAAATTTAATTAGGAAGTACAAACGTGGTCTAATTAGCTATAGGAATAGAAATTATTGAAAAAGTCATGTAAACAAGTCTAAAGGGGGTGACACGAATGTCAGATGAGGGGTTTTGGTTTGCAATTATCAGCTACAACGCAATCAAACAATAATTAAATAACAATATAGAGAGGAATTATTGGGATGTGATTGATTATAGGAAAATTTCACTATATGGGTAATGGAAACTACTAAAAAATAGCTAAATATAGTGGGTAGGCTAGGATATGAGTGAAATAGCTTTCTCTCGAACAACTATCCTGAATCAAGTGTTTTCTTTTGAACATCAACAAGCTTACCAAATAAGAACAACCGACATCTTAATTCATCTACTCTCTCGAGCAAGATGGGTAGGATTGGGTTGAAGATTTACTCTCTCGAGTTGAACCCATATAAACCCAACACCTACAAACCATTAATCAAAAGCTTTGGTTCCGAAACCTTGATGCTTATCGTGACTAACGACACTAACCTACGGTTCAAGTGTCTACGATCATCGATAATATAGTAATCCAACCAAGGGTTGTGGTCGTGTCCCAAGGGAGTGGTAGTGAAAATAGTAGATAATTAGAATTTCCTTCTAATTAGTTGTAGTTAAAGAAATTTACGAATAAAAACAAAATATATTCAATGGGTGACACAAAAGTGTCAAATATCAATTTGGGGGGTTTTGTCACACAATAGTAAAAATGATGAAAAATAACAAGAAAAATCAAGTATGAGGAGAAATTCTTGGGGTGTGACCGCATTACAGGTTAATATAAATTATTGGGTTCATGCTTTTAATAGGAAATTTGTAAGATAATAGTGACTAGGCTAAGCTTTAAATGGAAATAAGTTCTCACTCGAGAAACTTACCCCGTTTCAAATGGGTTCCTCTCGGACACCCATTTGCCGCATCAAGACTAGCCTAAGCCTTACCCCACTCACTCTCTCAAGCTGAGTGTTAGGATATGGGATTAGGGCTCACCCTCTCGGACTGAACCTCATATCGACCCACTTCTTAGGCCATTAGTCTAGCGGTATTTGTTTCGCGACCTCTCTCTCTCGCAAGCCGAAAACACATGGGTGATTTTGTATTTGCAACTACAAACCCATTAAATTAAACAACAACCACTTGGTGAAATCACCATTAAAATACATCTAACCTATCAAGAAGCAAACCCCAACAATAATCTTAACTCATATTGGCTAAATCACACCCCAAGAATGGGGTTTTTAGCCACACATCAAGAAATAAGCAATTATACCTAAAATGATATTGAAATCAAATGGGTATAATAAATTAAACCTTGATTTAAGCAAAGGAAGAAGAATAGAGAAGACCCACTTCCAATTTGGGAAAGATGAACTCCTTTCTTCTTCAAGTCTTACAAAAACCCTTTCCAAACTTGAGAGAAAATATGAAAGCTAATATTCAAATTGTAAAAATTACAATAATGTTCGGACTCTCTCGTTCCACACAAAAACTAGTAAAGAGTTTAGTATTTATAGGCTTCAGAAAATAGTGTTGGCAAATCGTTCGGTAAGGTTAGTCGTGAACGCCGAATGACTCGTCGTGAACACCGAATGACTCGGCGATTTGCCCTTCTTCTAGTTCATCACCGTTTGTTCTTTGCCTTCAACATCTGTGCGTTTTGGATTATTGGGCGGTACATTTCTCCTTTGCGGAACTGATCGGCAAAACGCCGACTGCTCCTTTCATCACCTTTTTTATCATTCTTCTTCAAAGCTTCGTGTACTGGAACAAAAAGCAGAGTGCATCCCTTCGGCAAATCGCCAAGCATCTTAGCGATGATCAGGCTTCTGCTTCTTCGTTCTTTTTAGCCTTTTTGTTCCTTTTTGCGCCTAAGTGTCCATGCTTCCACTAAAACTTCAAATACCTGAAACTTAAGTGTTTTCATCAGATATTTAAACTAAATTAGCATTTGAGGAGACTATTTCTATTAAAATAAAGCACTAAATGAGTCCAATTTGTGGACTCATTAAAACCCCCAACTTAAACTTTTGTTTGTCCTCAAGTAAAACTCAAGTTCAGCAGTTCAAATAAGATGTCTCAAATAGTGCTACACAAGACTCGATCATAAACATACACAACAAGACTTAAACTACTCATGCAAAGATCAAATGTGTACTCAAAGATTCAAGTTGTGACACACCATTACCAAAGATTCGCATGCTCACAGTACTTGCTACTAATGCAAGTTCAGGCTTAACAACAATATATAAATGCCCTCACATAAAGAATGATTCCATATTCACACAGAGGGGTAAATCAATTTAAGATTAGGAATGAGATGCAACGCTCACACTCAACAAAAGGAACACAATGCATGTTTTCACTCATAGGTTTGCCCTTATTTTCCAATCAACCTTCGGTTCGGCTTACTCAAGATCAAAAAGGTCTTTTCAAGGCTTGTAATAGGGCTGAGTGCAAAGGTATGGCCATTTAGGCTCGGTGACTTTTTATCCTCATGAGATGCGATGTTCTCAAAACCTCATTTTCCCTTCCCTTATCACTTTTTCTTCTAGTGCTTGTAAGTCATCCTTTTATTCACTCTCCATGAATTGCTTGGAAACCCGATTTCTTTTTGCACTTTTATTCCACAATTTTTCTTTTTCCTTTTTTTTTTTTATATATGGAGGGTTTCCATTTTGTTTTGCAATGCCATGGTTTAATAAAGAGCTTTCCTTGCACTTTCTTTGACTTTTCCTTTTCCTTTTCACCACACCTCCAACTTAGGCTTTTGGCCTAACTTGGCTATTCACTTAAACACATCTCAAGAGGATTATAGGTAGTGAATGAAGTAAGGTCTAGGGTTCATCAAACTTCCTCCAAAGAAAGGTAAGGCTCAAGGGGTGTTCAAAAGAGTTTCACACGCTCACGGGTAGGCCACAAAAGAGGTATAAGTCAAATTGGCTCAAACTCTCTAAAGTTGCCTAAGATCATTTCAAAAGCACACCTTACTAAATCAATCAGACTAACGGGGCAAATTCTATGTTTATTCATGCATGGTTCAAAGTAAGCTCATCACACAAGGCATTGGCACTAAAGCCAAACAAGACTACACATTTTAGCTAGTGTGCAATGATCATCACAAGAGAGTCAATTCGATAAATGGCTAATCACAATGATATGCAAAGAGTTCACATATTGTCTATGCAACTTTATTTGGTCTCGTCATAGCCGCACCTTCATGTTTGTTTGATTGAGATCACTATTCAAGCCATCGGTATTGATCGAAACCGAGACTTGAATTTGTACAAGAACAACCACTTTCAACACAAGTGGTGGTGGAAATTTTTGAAATATGAAAATTTTTTGAAAGGGTCAAAATTATTTTTCAATTAAAAGCAAGGAGCCACAAGCTCAAACCTTCCATAAAAAGTAGTGTATAACACGAATTTAGCTCAAAGCCCAATATATACACAAAACATATACACAAAGGTGGGCCTCACCCCACCATAAACAAAAAGCATTTGTCCTCAAATGCAAACGAAAATATCCGAAAGTAAAATAAAGTAAGACAAAGAGGGAGGTAAAGAGGGATCCTGCCTATGTAGTCGCTCCATCTATCTGAGCATCAGTACCCGGTGCATTAGTCTGGACTCGGGCCTCTGTACCCGATTCACCTCAGAAGGACCAACAGTACCAGATCCACTAGGAGCCAGCAGTATCTACCATGACTTCCTCTGTCTCAGTAAGGCCCTCATATCCTTACTTTTATCTCCTGGTGGAGGTTCTTGTCTGCCCTTCTTTGGAGGATTTGATCCCCCTTCATTTATAGTGATACCATGTACTCTTTTCTGGGGTGGCATGACAATATTGGTCTTTACCATATCTTCAGGATACTCAGACTTCTCCCAACTAGACTCAACAATATGCAAGCACAACCCCACAAGATTTAACCAATTTTAAGGAACAAACAACCTAATCCTATCAGAGAGGCCCAACACACGTCATCATGAAACTATAATTGCAAATGAGTACAAAATTTTCAAAAATAAATTCGGGGTTTAGAGACTAACCTTTGATGCCGATCAAATAACTTTTTGTTATGCTAGGCAGCAAATAAATCCAACCCCAAGCACTAATCACTAACTAAAATACTAATTTAAGGAAAAAATCTAGAAAATAATACCTTTGGTGTGATTTTGGAGAGTTTGAAACAAGGGAAAGTGAGAGATTCAAAAATTTGACCTTTGGCATTTATATAACCGTTCAGTTCTTGTCCATTCGGCGACGTTAGTCGCACTCACCGAACCACTTGATGAGGCACCGAGCGATCTTTTATCCCGCCCTATCTTTAACATCTTCAATTTTCTGGGGGCGTAGTCGGCGGTTTGCATCAAGATTGCCGAACAGGTTGGCGATGCGCCGAGCTGCTTTTCGAGTTTGCCGAGTTTTACAGGCGCTGCAATGCTCTTGCATTGAGCCAAATGATAGAATTCAGCCGGGCTCGCCGACCTGTTTGGCACCACGCTGAATGGATTTTCTGCTCGCCAACCTGGAATTTTCCACACTTTCCTCATTTTTAACCTGCAACATTAACACACCATTATTTATAAAAGTAAAATCCTACATTTACGACCTTAGGTTGCCTCCCAAGAAGAACCTTATTTAACGTCGTGGCTCAACGTAGGTCCTGCCTCACTCTTTGTTATTGGAGCTAGACCTAGTGTCACTAGGTAACCCCAATATGTCGGTTGGATGGAGCTGAGGCATTGCAAACATCAGTAGTGATATGATGTGTTGGATTGATCTAGAATGAGATCCAATCAATTGATTCAACGCTTCAACATTCTCTTTCATTTCATTCAACACACGACCTTGATCGCTGATCTTTTGGAGAATGATTTGAAGTGTGTCCTCAACATGACTTTTCTCATCTTTTCTAGACTTCTTCCGTGCATAAGGAGGTATATACCTCCCTTGGCATTTGAACTGGTTTTCCACCTCATATATTTTGGTTGTCAAGTCATTTAGTTGAGATACCAGTGCAGCTATCTCGAAGTCACCCTTGACTTCTTGATCTGCCTCAATTAGCTTGACACCTACTCCCTCTATCATGCTCAGAGGACCTGCATGCACAAACAATAAACCAAGAAAAACAAAACAAAGTAAAATTAGTAAAAACTACACTAAAAAGAACAAAACCTCTAGAAAACTACATCTTCACGTGACACCACTCCCCAACAGCGGCGCCATTTTGATTCTTATCGTGACCAACGACATGAACATATGGTTCGAGTGTCTACAATCGTCGATAATATAGTAACCCAATCAAGGGTTGGGGTCGTGTCCCAAGGGAGTGGTAGTGAAAATAGTAGGTAATTAGAATTTCCTTCTAATTAGTTGTAGTTGAAGCAATTTACGCATAAAAACAAATTAAATTCAATGGGTGACACAAAAGTGTCAAATATCGATTTGGGGGGTTTTGTAATAAAATAGTAAAAACGATGAAAAATAACAAGAAAAATCAAGTATAAGGAGAAATTCTTGGGGTGTGACCGCAATACAAGTTAATATAAATCGTTGGGTTCATGCTTTCGATAGGAAATTTGTAAGATAATAGTGACTAGGCTAAGCTTTAAATGGAAATAAGTTCTCTATCGAGCAACTTACCCAGTTTCAAATGGGTTCCTCTCGGACACACATTTGGCGCATGAAGACCAACCTACGCCTTAACCCACTCACTCTCTCAAGCTGAGTGCTAGGATATGGGACTAGGGCTCACCCTCTCGGGCTGAACCAAATGTCGACCCACTCCTTAGGCCATCAGTCTAGCAGTCTTGGTTTCACGATCTCTCTCTCGCAAGTCGAAAACACATGGGTGGCTTTGTATTTGCAACCACAAACCCATTAAATTAAACCACAACCACTAGGTGAAATCACCATTAAAATACATCTAACCTATCAGCAAGCAAAACCCAATAATAATCTTAACTCAATTGGCTAAATCACACCCCAAGAATGGGGTTTTTAGCCACACATCAAGAAATAAACAATTATACCTAAAATGATATTGAAATCAAATGGGTATAATAAATTAAACCTTTATTTCAGCAAAGGAAGAAGAATAGAGAAGACCCACATCTAATTTGGGGAAGATGAACTCCTTTCTTATTCAAGTCTTCCAGAAACCCTCTCCAAACTTGAGAGAAAATATGATAGCTAATATTCAAAGTGTAAAAATTACAACAATCTTCGGAGTCTCTCATTCCATACAAAAACTAGTACAAAGTTTAGTATTTATAGACTTCAAAAAATAGTGTTGGCGGATCGCTCGGTGAGGTTAGTCGCGAACGCCGAATGACTCAGCGATTCGCCTTTCTTCAAGTTCATTGTCGTTTGTTATTTGCCTTCAGTATCTGTGCGTTCTGGATCATTGGGCGGTATACTTCTGCTTCATGAAATTGATCGGCAAAACACCGATTGCTCCATTCATCGCCTTTTTGATCCTTCTCCTTCAGGGCTTCGCATACTGGAACAAAGGGCGGAGTGCATCCCTTCGGCAAATCGCCAAGCATCTTGGCGATTCTCAGGCTTCAGCTTCTTCGTTCTTTTCAGCCTTTTTGTTCCTTTTTCCGCCTAAGTGTCCATGCTTCCACTAAAACTTCAAATACCTGAAACTTAAGTGTTTTCATAAGATATTTAGACTAAATAAGCATTTGACGACACTATTTCTATTAAAATAAAGCACTAAATGAGTCCAATTTGTGGACTCATCAAACCTCTCTCTCTATCAAGCTAAGAACACAAAATTAGAACTATATTTGAAACTACAATTCATAAATTAAAACTCAGCTAATGATTAAACCCATTTCAATTAAGCATTAAAGTTAGTAATTGACAATACCCATAAGCTAATTCAACCCATAATAACATGATCATACCCCAAGAATTGGGGTTTTATCTAAACACCATAAAAAGATAAAAACAGTTACCAACTCGATTAGCCATCAGCTGGATAATAGTCTCCAAGCCTTTACAATGTTGTCCAAAGGTTCAATTCAAAGACTCAAGTCAAAATCCTTAAGAATTCTACAATAAGCACTCAAAAACATAGAGAAATACTCTACTCTAGAATGGGAACTGTAGTATCTGAGAGAGAATTGTAATATCAGGGTAACCACCCCTCAAAACTCATTTTCAAAATCAATTTATAGTTTTCTGCTTTTTGGCTCAAAAGTCCACTCGGCGGGATATGTCATGCTTCGCCGAGTGGTTCAGTGATCCGTCGTTTGCTCACTTTCATAGCCATTTTGCATTGGTCATCATCATCCCAAGTGTTGTAAGTTTGGGCGATCCAACTTGTTGTCACGTAAACGATCGCCGATTCGCCGACTGCCCATTTATGTCGCCGACTTTGTTTCTTTCTCCAGGGCTGGCATACTGGAACATTAAGCGAGCTGAAGAGCCACTCGAAGTTCACCGAGTGGTATTGGCGATCACCAGAATCCTCTTTTCTCTACTTATTCAGCTTGTTTTGCTCTTTTTCGCCTAGTAGTGTCCTTGCCTTGCTCCTTAGCTCATATTCCTGAAAATCCATGCTTTAACATCAATTTATAGCATAAATTATGCATTTGAGCACACTAAAACTATCAAAACAAAGCCCTAAATGAGCCCAAATCTTGGACTCTTCGACACCCCCAACATAAAATTTTGTTTGTTCTCAAGTAAAACTCAAGATTAGCAGTTCAATAAGGATGTCTCAAATAGTGCTGCATAAGACTCAACGTGAATGCACACAAAAGGTTCAAACTACACATACAATGCTTAATTGTGCACTCAAAGATTCGAATTATGAATCACGATAATCAAATATACTCAAGTTCACAATACTTGCTTCAAATGCAAGTTCAAGCTCAACAAAGGTACTCAAATGCCCTCTCCACAAAGATGATTCCATACTCACACAAAATTCATCAACAATTCAAAGTTCCGGAATCACAAACAACTATCACACTCAAAAGGATGAACATATGCATGACTTCACCCATAGGCTTGCCCTTGTTTTCCAATCAACATTTGTTTCAGCTCACTAAAGATCGCAAAGGTCTTTTTAAGGCTTGTAACGGGGCTCAATGCAAAGGTTTGGTCATTTAGGCTTAGTGGCTTCTTCCTTCATGAAGTATGACATGAAAAAATCACTCTTTCTCTTTCTCTTTCATATTCACATATGTTCCAAACTCCACCCCATTATTCGACTAGGCATGAATTATCGGATACCCCATTTTCACTATGTCGACAGACTTTATTTCACAATTTTTACTCTTTTTCAATTCTTTTTTTTCTTTTCTTTCTCTTTTTTCTTACATGGAGGGATTCCATCTTTTTCAAAACAATCTACCAAAGGGAGAATTTTTTCACACTTCTTGACTTTTCTTCTTTTCATTGCTCCCCCAACTTAGGGTTTTGTCCTAAGTTGGCTATTCAAACATACCAATACTTCATGAAGGTTATATGTGATGGGTAAAAGAGTTCAAAGTTGTTTAAGTTTCTTCCAACAAAAGGGTAGGCTCAAAAGGTGCCAAGCTAGGTTCACACATCTCACACGGTTGGCCACAGAGAGGTATATTATCAAATTTGGCTCACTCTTCAAAATTATTGCCTAAGATCATTTCAATTGATCACTCACCCAATTAATCAGACCAACGGGGCAAGTTCTAGGTGTCATCAAATACCATGTTCCAAAACAAACTCACCACACAAGGCATTGGTACCAATATCAAATAAGACCCCACACTTTCTAGCTAGCGTGCAATGTTCATTACAAAAGGCTCATTCGACAAGCAGCTAGTCACAATGAGATGCTAAAAGTTCAAATATTGCCTATGTAACCTAGTTTTCCTCATCGTAGCCGCACATTCATTTCGTTCAATTAAGAGCACTATTCAAGTCATCGGTATTGACCACAACCGATACTCAAATTTGCACAAGAAAAACCATATTCACACATAAGAAGGGGCAAAATTTTAAAATTGGTTCAAAAAATGCTTTTCACATTAAAACAAATGGGCCACAAGCTAAGAACATCCGCAACACACTTCAACAAAGAAGATATATATCCAAACCAATAAGTTCAATATTCACAAAACTATCATCAAAACCAATACACAAAAACAACCCAAAGGAGGTAGGTATGGAAATACCTGACCCTACCCAACAAAAATAGGCAGTTGCCCTCAAATGCAACTAAAACAAAAAAAAGTATAAAAGGTAACAGAGAGGGAGGGGAAAAGTCATCCTGCCAGGCTAAGCCTAGGTGAAGTCTTCATCTTAGTCACTCCATCTCTTGGGGCATCAGTGCCTGCTGTCACAAAAGTCATGGCTCTACTGGAACCCATCAAAGAAGTATCCCTCATAGAGGCCTGAACAACTGAATCTACCATAGCCTCCTCTAAGTAAGTCAGGCCCTCAAAAACAGTCTCCGCCTGAACACCAAGCTGCTTCTCATCAGTCTCAGCCTCGGACTCTGCAGCAACATCATCAGCTCTAACCTCATCTCCGGTGGTAGCCAGAGGCACATCAGAATGAGCTGGAATACTGGTGCTCGGGCCATTTGGGATCTCCACAGTCCCAAAGTTCAAGGACATATCAGTGGACTTCAACTAGTCCACATCTTTCCTCAATGCAGTAATCTCAACCTTTTAGGCCGTCACCTCATTAGTAGCTCTCTGGCCTCTCTCACACACCTCTACTGTCATCATTAGTGCATCAAGAGAAGCCTTGAGAGGTGTTAGTACAGCAGTAATGACTCTCTCAATCATCCCGGGAACAATAGCCTCTAACCAGGAGGAATACATTTCAACAGACTGGGATAAGTGCCCCATTTTGTAAAGCATAGCCTGGGTGATCGGAGGCATAGAAGTAGAGGTACTAGCAGCAACAAATCTAGGGGGCTGGGGGGCAGCAGAAGTACTCAGGGCCTTAGAATAAGTGGAGCTAGAAGTACTTGAAGGCCTAGTGGCCAGAGTAGGCAAGACTGCCTCTACAGGTAGCGTATCAATATCAATTCCCAAGAAAGTGTCCACCGAGGTTGTCCTCCTCCTCTCAACTTCATCTTTCTAGTACTCAGCCTCAATATGCCAAATATTAGTAGAGGAAGTGGGTGTCACCTCCACATCCGTCTTAACATCTCGAGGAACACGGGCCTGTCTGCACAGCTCAATGATCAATATCAGAAAGGGAAGAGATGTCTAGCGCTGCTTGGCCCTCATGGCCATCTCCTGCTCAATAATCAAACCTAGATTGAGCTTCTACCTATCAAAAATAGATCCAAGACAGGCCACCTTTGGGTGGTGGAAAATAGACTCGTTCTTATGAAATGTAACACCCTGGAAGTTAGTAGGTTAAACTAGAGCCTAAACATGAGGGTTAACATGAAGAGTAAAGGGAAAGGGCCAAGGGAGTTGGGTGAGGGACATGACAAGGGGGCCAAGGCTGCTAGAAATGTGCCTAGACACTACCCACCTTGACCACACGGGTCTTCACGACCCGTGGTGGCCAAAATGAGTTATGGTGCCACCCGTGGTGGGTGAGGCAGTGAGCCCACAAAACTGTCCTAAGGAAGGCTCACCTTCACGAGCCACTTCACGGCTCGTAGTGAAGACCACAACCCGTAGGAAGGCTCGTGGGGTTGCCTTCACCATTTGGGGGGCCTTCCAAGTTGAGGTAGCTACTGGTCAAGGGACCACGGACACCACTACGGAACGTGGTGCCCTAGACGGGTCGTGAACCTGGTCTTGAGGCCTACACCCCACCTTAAAGTGGGGGTTATTTTAGGTAATTCCAATTTAGGTAGTTATTAAATGAGGTCATTTTGTATTATTTTAATACACCTATATAAGTATTTTTAAGTCATTAACCAACCCATTCACCTCATAAAATCCCATAACCCAAAGGAGTTCATCTTCTCCAAAAATTCTCTCTCTAGAACTCAAGGAAGAAGAAGAAGAAAGGTGAAGTTAGGGTTGAAGAATCAAACTTTTCTCCTCAAATTCATGGGAAATATTCAATAAGGTATGGTATGTCTTCATCCATGGGTAGACTTCACCCATGGAGCCCCATCAAAACCCCCAATTTTAAAGTTAGAAAACCCAAAAGTTAGGGTTTGACTTCAATCTCATGGATTCCTTTCAAATTCATTTTTAAAGGTTGAATTATGTTTGTTTAAGAATATATTGATGATTTTACCTGTTTTTAAGTTGAGTTCCTCAAATATCCATGAATTTCCCTATTTTCTCAAATTGGATCTTAAAGTGTGGGTTTGGATTGATGAAGTAGAATGTTATAGAATTATAAATGTAATGAATTGATTACTTAAATTATGTTATTATTAATGTCAAATGATAATTCTAGATGTTTTGATGAATCATGATCTATGGTCCTTGAAGGGCAATTTATGAAAATTATGCATGATTATGAGATGTATGTGTATGCTTTATTAAAACTTTGAGAGTAATGTGATTATGACTATGATGTAATTGTGGTGTTGTTGAAAGACTATTCGCACACTTATGAATGAAGTATGAATAAAGTTGCCATGATTATGATAATGATGTTGTATTGATTGAAACACTATTCTCAATTACACACCTATGAATGATGATGACATGTTGTGCAAGGTTTTCTCATATAATGATGTACCTTGAATTGATAGGCTAAGGGCATCCCTTTCATGTGTAATTAAAGAGCTATCTTGATTGATATACCTTGAATCGGTAGGCCAATGGCACCCCTTTAATTAGTGACCAATGAAGTATTCTAAGGATTTGTCTTGAATTGGCAAACCAATGGTATCCCTTTCATGAGGAGTCAATGAACTATTCTAATGATGTACCTTGAACCGGTAGGCCAATGGCACCCTTTCATAAGAAATGTTGTTAATAGAGAATTAACTACTTCGGGGGAATTTAATGCTTAGCACCGAGTGAATATTGTGAGGAGGAAGCTCTCCCTAGTATGGTCGGGTTTCTAGTAACAACCTCTTTATCCCATAACTATGTGCCCACATAGGTTATTCGCTAGTGGATCCACCTAAGCTAAATGTTACCGGTTCTACCTTATGCAAGTAGACCAACTCTTTTCAGTGTGGGAGACACCAAATTCCTTGATTTGCTCACATGGTCTATGTCGGTTAAGGCTTACCCCCATAATAAAAGGTTATGAACTATGGCTCCTCATGAAGCACTAAGTGTGGCTGGGGGTATGGGACTTCATCCATGCATTGCACAAGTAGGCTTTGAGTGTAGTTATGGTGTTCCTTTTATGTTATGATGGATTATGAAATGAAGTATGCTTAATGTGGATTGTTGCTAAGAGTTGCTTTTCTTGATTTGCCTTATAAAAGGTTAATGTTTCGTTGTCTATGAGTATTAACTAAGGATGATATCAAAGAATGGTAAGTATGATTATGGTGGCCTAAAAGTGGTACTTAGTATAGATGGGATTATGGGATCTTATCTATGCATTGCACAAGTATAACTTAGGGTTACTTATGAGATGGTTCTATTATGTTATGATGATCTATATGTTGAATATGCTTGTGACTTATGCTTTTATACTAATGTGCATGATGATTCTCAAATTTAGTAAAGTGCATGCTTTTCAACTAAAATGTTTTTTTAGCATATTTTCATGGTTTTTATGCATGGCTATCATACTTGGAACATTTTTGTACTAACCCATATTTTCTATATTTTTTACAAAGTGTAGGGATTGACACTCAATTTGATTCCCCTTGTGGCTAAGAGCTTGGGATTGATCATTATCCTTGCTAGTTGGTGAATCCTCGTGATTCGAGGACGTATGAGTTATTTGTAGTTTCTTTGTAGTTATTTCATTTTCGGACTATATTGTAAGGGTTCTGTCCCTATTTGATTCAAAGCTTGTATTAGATGGTCAATTGAGACAAGTCTAGACTTTCGCTTGCTTTTATAAAATTCTTCAATTGTAAGGATAAAATTTTAAATTTCTGCATCATTTCTTTTATTTTATGTGATGATATGCTAAGGGCTTGTATGAGACCCCTTCGGGGTCAAGTACGTCGTGTTACATCTAGGGTGTACCCCTGGATCATGACAAACTTGGTAATCAGAGCACAAGGTTTAGAATGATTCTAGGATGATGTCTCATAAGCCACGTCTAGTAGAGTCTTGTTCATAGTGTGAAGTGCACCACATTTATGAATGCGAGTCTATAAGATGTTAGGATGCTACACTTATTTCATTACTCTTAAGTCATGCTATAGAGTTTAGCTCTATAAAGTCCCTCTCCTAACCCTTCTCTTATGTCTTCAGGAAATGAATACATGAAAGGCTAACACTAGAAGAATGGAGGGTGACAATGTGAATGAAGGAGCTCCTCAAGGTAATCAAGCTCCTCAAGTTAACCAAGCTCCGATTGATCCCGTGGTTGAGAATGTGACCCTTGTGGAGTTTAGGTCTACTATCCAAATGTTGTCCCAATCCATGACGACTCAAGCTCAAGGCGTGACAACTCAAGCCCAAGCCATGACGACCCAGGCCAATAGAGATATTGGGCCTTATGTGAACTCTAATATGAATTTTGTGGCTTCTAGATTGAGGGATTTTGCGTGAATAAATCCTCTCGAGTTTCTTGGCTCCAAAGTAGAAGAGGATCCCCAAAGGTTTAATGATTAGGTTTGCAAACTGCTTGATGTTATGGGGGTGTCTTTGGAGGAGAAGGCGAAGCTAGGCGCCTGCCAACCAAAGGATGTGGCTCAAGTTTGGTATGATCAGTGGAAGGGTGAAGACCCGTAGGAGTGGGCCCGGTAGAATGGGAATCATTTAAATTAGATTTTTTCCCCTAGAATTGAGGGAATAACAGATGCAAGAATTCATTAACCTTCGTCAAGGAGGTATGAGTGTGAAAGAGTATGCTCTTAACTTCACCCAACTCTCCAAGTATGCTCCAACTATAGTGGCAGACTCAAGGGATAAAATGTATAAGTTTGTGATGGGAGTGTCCGACTTGGTAGAGGAATAATGTCGTTCAGCAATGCTTATTGGTGATATGAATATATCATGTCTCATGGTGCATGCCCAACAAATTGAGGAATCAAAACATAGGAAAAAGAATAGGGAGGTGAAAAGAGCTAGAACCGGTGATGGGAATTTCTCTAATGATAAGTCTGACAGACAACGTAGACCTAAGTTTAAACAAAGGTATTTTCCGGTCAAGATTCTCCCAATACCCCTAGGTTTAACCAAGAGAAAGGTGGTGGGTCTCCATTACCTAAGCCTATTTACACCAAATATGGAAAGAAGAACCATGGTAGGTGCCTAGCCGGTACGGACGGTTGTTATGGTTGTGGCAAGAGTGATCATCAAGTGATGAATTTCCCTATGATCATGGCAAGAGGGAGATAGGCAAAGAAAGCTTCTCTTCGTGATCCGGATCCCAATGCTCCAAAGTATGGTCGCTTCTATGCACTCCGGTCTACAAAGGACCAAAAAGTCTCTCCGAATGAAGGCACCGGTATGCTGATAGTTCCCTATAGATGTAAATGTTTCATTAGATCCCTATGCTGCTTTTAGACTTTGATTTTAGCCTTGGTGGGGTTTGGATGCATGGTTGTTAGACCTTTATTTATTTTAGAACCTGTTAAGGTTGTTATGAGTTTTGGTGATGCTATGGGATTGTTTGAAGGAAGTAGTACTTGAAGTATTAGTAGGGGGATTTCTCCCATGGGGGAGATGGTGTTCTTATATATCAAGATTGTTGAGAGTCCCGATATCCTCATCTCTTTCTTCTATTCCTATTGTAGCTTGAGACAAAGAGTTCCTCTTGGCTTGTTTTATGATTTGGAGTCATCTGTGTTTTAGAAATTTCCATGATCTCCTTATGTTATGCATGTTCTTGGAAAGTTCATGATTAGAAAGAAAATGAGTTTTCATGATTTATGTGTTCCTCATTTTGTTGTGCATTTAGTATGAGTTGCATATATGCTTCATGACATGAATTATCAAACATACTTTGGTATGCTTTAGAGAGTAATTGCATAATTTTCTTCATGTTGTTGAGTTGAGCATGCTTTGAGTTGGAGAAGGTAGTTCCTCCAATGAATTAGAGAAATGTTGAAGTTTTCATGCATAACAGGTTGTTAGATGTAGTTCCTACTTCCTTGTGTTGCATTGAGTATGTTGAGATGGAGTTGATGTTTCATCCTTTGAATTGTGCATTATTTTGATGTTTCATACATGATGAGCTGCTTGTTTTGAGTCTTTAATTCCGTAAGGTATCTAGATCTTCATTCGAGTATGAATGTTCCCAAGGGGGAGATAATCTAACACCCCGTAAGTTAGTAGGTTAAACTAGAGCATAAACGTGAGGGTTAACATCAAGAGTGAAGGGTAAGGGCAAAGGGAGTTGGGTAAGGGCCATGGCAAGAGGGCAAAAACTGCCCAAAATGTTCCTAGCTGATGTTCGACGTAATCAACTGACACTATTTCGGTTCAAGTACCAAACAATCGCATGTAGTGATATAACCCAACCAAAGGTTGGGATCGTTCCCATAGGGAGTGGTTTTGAAAATTAATAGAAAAATAAAATCAAGTTCTAATTAGTCATAGCTATAAATATTAACGAATAAAAACATACTAAATCTAAGGGGTGACACAAGTGTTAATTATCAATGGGGGTTTGTATTAATTAACAACTAAAAGTAGCAAAAATACAAGGAAACAAGATATAGAGACGGGATTCTTGAAATTTGATAGGAATACGGGACAAACTAGACTATCGGATACATGCTTTTGATAGTAAATTGTTGAACATTTGTGACAAGGCTAGATTATAGTGGGGTAAATTCTCTCTCGAGCAACTTACCCCGAATCAACTTGATTTCTCTTGAACACCGAGTTGCCACATTAAGCACAGCCTCCGTCTTAGCCCATTCACACTCTCGAGCTGAATGTGTGGGAGAAGGACTAGGATTCACTATCTCGAGTTGAACCTATGTCGACCCAATACCATCGGTAATCAATTAAGTAGTCTTAGTTTTACGACCTCTCACTCAAGCAAGCCAAAAACACTAAGATGAAATAGTATTTGCAACTACAATCCCATTAAGTTCATATACAACTACTAAATGAAATCACATTTAAACAACAAATAAACCATCAACAAGCAAGACCCAACAAATAATTTAACCCATATTCACAAAATCACACCCCAAGAATTGGGGTTTTAGCTAGACATGTAAAAGAGATAAAAATTTATACTAATATCAATTTCCATCAACTGGTATGAAGAATTAAGTCTTAAAACACGTCAAGAGTGAAGAATCTTCGAGACCCACTTCCAATTTCTTGGAGTTGAAACCCTTTGAATCTTCAAGGTCTTTAGAACAAAGTCTCCAAAACCCTCTAAAACTCAAGTCTCTCAATTGTAAAAAGTTCCAATAAATGAAGTCATTCTTTTAAGCTAGAGATTTAAAACAAGTTTTTACAGTGTTTGAAAATTTTTGTTGCGAAGGACCATTCGGCGCAATTAGTCGAGATCACCAATACACTCGGCGATCCCCCATTTTGGTTGATTTCATCACCTTCTTTCTTTAGCCTTCAGCATTCTCACGTTTTGAGGCATTGGGCGATAAAAGTATTGCTTCGCGAAACTTCTCGTCAATGCTTCGACTGCTTCTTTTCATTGCGGATTTGACCTTCTCCTTTATGGCTTAGCATAGTGGAACAAATGGAGATCTCCAGGCGGATCGGCAACTCCCCAACAGGGCTCGGCAATCTTCAGTCCTTCATTTCTTCATTCTTTTCAGCCGCCTTGTTCCTTTTTGCCAAGTAGTGTCCATGCTTTGCCTCAAACTCCAAATACTTGAAACATAAGGGTTTTCATCAGTTATTGAGACAAAATATGCATTTGAGGAAACTAATTCTATTAAAATATAGCTCTAAATGAGTCCAATTTGTGGACTCATCAACACCCCCAACTTAAACTTTTTCTTGTCCTCAAGTAAAACTCAAGTTCAGCAGTTCAAAAAAGATGTTTCAAGTAGTGCTACACAAGACTCAATTATGAATGTACACAACAAGACTCAACTTACTCATGCAAGGATCAATTGTATACTCAAAGACTCAAGTTGTAACACACCATTATCAAAGATTCTCAAGCTCACTATACTTGTTTCAAATGCAAGTTCGAGATCAACAAAGGTATTTGAATGCCCTCACATAAAGAATGATTTCATATTCACACACAATGGTTTAATCAGTTAAAGTTCCAGAATCAAATGCAACGCTCACTCTTACAAAAAAGAACACAATGCATGCTTTCACCCATAGGTTTTCCCATATTTTCCAATCAACAATTGTTTCAGCTCACTCAAGATCAAAAGGTCCTTTCAAGGCTTGTAATGGGGCTGAGTGCAAAGGTATGGTCATTTAGGCTCAGTGACTTTCATCCTCATGAAATGTGGTGCTTTCAACACTCTCTTTCATCTTCTTTCATCATTTTTTTAGTGCTTATAAGTCATCTCATTATTCACTTCCATGGATTGTTCGTAACCCCCATGTCTTTTGTACTTTATTCCACAACTTTTTCATTCTTTTTCTTCTTCTTTGTGTTCTTTGTTTTTTTTTGTATGGAGGGGTTCCATTTTTTTTCAACACCATGGGTTGACGGGGAAGTTTCTTGCACTTCTTGACTTGCCCTTTTTTTTTCGCCACACCCCCAACTTAGGCTTTTGGCCTAAGTTGGCTATTTGATCAATCACGAGGATAATGGGTAGTGGATTAAGAATGGTCATACTTTCATCATGTTTCTTCCAAAGAAAGGTAAGGCTCAAGGGGTGTTCAAAAGAGGTTCACACACTCACAAGGTAGGTTACAAAAGAGGTATATGTCAAATTGGCTCACACTCTTTGAAGTTGCCTAAGATCATATCAAGAGATAGCCTTACTTAGTCGACCGGACCAACGAGGAAAGTTCTAGGTGTTATCATGCATGGTTCACAGTAAGCTCATCACACAAGGCATCAACACCAAAGTTAAACAAGACTCCACAATTTCACTAGTGTGCAACGTTCATTACAAGAGAATCAATTCGATAATTGGCTAGTCGCAACGAGATGCAAAGAGTTCATATATTGACTATGTAACTTCACTTGGTCTCATCGTAGCCGTTTAAAGTTCATTCGATTATGAGTACTATTTGAGTCATCGATATTGATCAAAACTGAGACTCAAATTTGCTGAAGAACAGCCACATTCAAGTACATACAAGAGTGGGCAAAATATTTAATTTTTTTTCTGGAAGGGTCAAAATCATTTACAATTTTAAGACAAAAGGAGCCACAAGCTCAAATATCCGCAAAAAGCAGTGTAAAACACAACATTATGATTCAAAACCCAACAAGTATATAGCACACAAAGGTGGAACACCCCACTACAACTAAAAACATTTGTCCTCAAATGCAACTAACATAATATCCAGAAATTAAAATAAAGAAAGACAGAGAGGGAGATAAGGAGGGGATCCTGTCTAATCAGTCGCTCCATCTGTCTGCGTATCAGTGCCTAGGGTATCAGTTTGGCCTTGGGCCTCAGTACTCTGGGTCACACCAGAAGGACCAACTCCACTAGAGACAACAAAAAGTGTGTTCGCCATGGAAGCCTGTACAGCCGCATCTATAATAATTGTTTCAATCTCTGTCAGGTCCTCATCTACAACATCCACAGTTTCCTCGAACATTTCCTCATCTGTCTTTGCCTCCGACTCAGGCTCAGCTGTCTGCTCAACTCTATCCTCATTTCTGGTGGTAGCCAGAGCCATTTCTAGCATATTTGGGATCTCCACTATTCCAAAGACCATGGACATATCGGTGGCCTTGAACTGATTCACATCAGTCTTCAGAGTAGTAATAACAGCATTTAATGATGTCACCTCATCTGTGGCCCCTTGGTCACGTTCACACACCGCTATTCTAGCCTCAAGGGCGTCAATGGTAGCTCTCATCGGTGTCACAACATTAGTCAGGGCAGTCTGGATCATGCCTGGAATGGAGGTTTCTAGTTTGGCAGCCCGACGATCAGCAGACTGCGCAAGCTGTCCCATCAGGATCAAGGATGCTTGAGTGATCGGTGCATGGGATGCAACGACAGCAGTAGGTCTAGGCAGTAACACATCAACATAAGAACCTGGAGTGTCAGCAAGAGTGGCAGTGGAATTAGATATACCTGAAGGCCCAGGGGCCGGAGTAGGCAAAAATGCCTCTGCAGGTATGGATTAAGTAGTCATAGCTTCCTTATGCTTCTTCTCCGCCTAATCCTTAAGATATTTAGCTTCGATCCTTTGAATATCAGTAGAGGATGTGGGCATCACTTCCACATCCTTTCTGGCATCTCGAGGTACCCAAGCACGTCTGCACAGCTCGTTGATCAATACCGGGAAGGGAAGTGAGGTTTAGCACTGCCTTTCACGCATAAGCATCTCTGAAGCAATGATCCATCCCAAGTTTAGCTTTGTTCCCTTGATGAGGCAACCTAAGCAGGCTGCTTTTGCATGGCGAAGGATAGATTCATTCTATGAAGACATGATCGTGTTGCTGATGAAGCCAAACCAATACCTTGCTGCCACATTTAGGCCCTTCTTCTCAATAACTACCCCAGCCTCGATCCACTTAGGTGTTCCGTCTGATATTAACGGAGCCAACCATTCCTTCATAACCTTCAGTGACATTCTTCTGCTCATAACTTGACTGTTGTCCTCAAGTGTCGCGGTGCACCCCAAAATGGCATTTATAGCAGGATAGTCACATAGCACTTTCTTTCCCTTGACAACTACGCAGTCAACCGACATAAATTTAGCTACCGGCTTCTTCCCACATGGTAGCAATTCACTGTACGCACTGTAGAACTCTCTGACTCGGCTTGGAATATACGGGCCACGAGGCTTTGTGAAAATCTGAAAGTTATGGGATTTTAAACATCTCATAATCTCGGGGTTCCTATCAATCACTCCATCCGTGGAGAGACACTTTTCCTCAAGAATAGTCCTTAATCCTTCCATCTTTAATCTGTTAATTGATTTGGGAGAAGGACCATGTATTGGGGGTGCAGGCACCATTGCCTGTTCTGGAACTGGAGGAGAGGTGGTCGCCTGAGGGGTTCTGATCCTAGATGGATCATTCAACTTTTTAGAGCGTAGTTCTGCCCTGCGTTCTACTACCAGTTCATCATCATCTGACTCCATAGTCTAGGGTTCCTGCTGCTCACCCTCACTCTCCGAGGTGGTAAGGTAAGTATCGTGGATGCCCTCACTATCAGAGCTTGCCTCTGGTGACGCGGGTGCTTTTCCTTTACCTCTTCCTTTTTTACCAATCGTGGAAAGTTTCTTAGTTTTGCCCTCAGATGTAGTTGCATTCTCTTTCATTGTAACTCATTTTGCTTTCCCTTGTCGTGGCAGGTTTCTTCCAGCAATTTTAGATCTAGCCATTTCTACAAAATATCGGGAAGGAGTTAGAAAACTTTCAGCTAAAATCACAAAATAAAAAGTTCAGGAAAACTTGCCAACACTATCGGCAAGTCGCCTAATTGCTTAGGTGAACTCGATCGAGTTCGCAAACAGGATTAGCTAGAGAAGTTCAGAAAAGTTGGTGATGGGAAGACTATTCGGCGGGTCACTGATGGCATTCGGCGAGTAAAAGTCAGTTCGTCGAACACCTATTGCGACTTCAGGCTCCTCGCCGAAAGTTACAGAGCTAAACAACAAGTATAGCATGAACTTAAAGGAGAGATGGAGACATTAGGTGAACCGTTGAGTGATTTGGCGAGCTTGATCCAGCTTACCAAATGACTCACCGTGCCTAATTTCAATTCATATTCTTGAAGTCAACCCCGTAATAAAATTAAAGTGTGCACAACTCAAATTGCAGCAGAACCTAAAACACCCAATGCCTCAGGTACTTAGACCTCTACCGATTAAAAATCAATAACAAGTAAGCACAACCCTACGAACTCTTCTTTATTTTACGCACAAATTAGCAAGATTTCAACAGTAGTACACTACGGGCAGGATACTCAAACTATAATACGCAAACAAAATCAGTTGCATAAGAGTACAAGTACCAAGAGTAAATGTGGGATTTGAAAAACTAACCTTTTCAGTAGATTAAATCAAAACTGTGATGCTAGGCGGCAAATTAATCCAGATCCAAACACCAATCAACGACCGAAATAATTGAAATGCAAAAGTTATTGAAAATACTTACTAGGGGCGAATTGGCGAAGTTGGAAATCGAGGAAAAGTGAAGAGTTTGAAACTTTTAAAACCTTTGGTTGTTAATACCAATCCAGTTTGCATCCATTCGGCGATGTTATTCGCAACCAACGATCCACTCAACGACGCACCGAGTGGTCACTTACCTCGTCGAGTTCTACAGGACCTTCAGTCAAAGTGAGGGTCCAAACGGCGGTTTACATTGGGATCGCCAACCTAGTCGGTGATTCGCCAATAATTTCCTGTGCTCACCAATTGTTACACTCTCATGTGAGAGTTTCTTGAGTTTAATGATGGTTTAGATCAGCGTCGCCGACCTCTTCGGTGATTTACTGATGGGACTTATGATCGCCAACCTACACTTTTCAATTACTATCCATACTTCAACCTGCAAAATCAAAACACCATTATTTCTAAAACATAAACTAAAGCAATAAAGGTTTTTGGCTGCCTCCCAAACAACGCCTTAGTTAATGTCGTGGCACGACGGAAGTCCACACTCAAGTTCCACTAGTGTGTGCCTCAATTTCATCAGGTAACCCCTTTTTCGGATCTTTATATCGCTCATTTAGTACTTGGTCCATTTGGGATCCTAGTAGCTGGATGAGCTTGGCATGGGAAGTTGACATCTGTTTCAACAACACTACATTCTCCCTGAGTTCTTCCAGTACCCTGTCCTGCGTATTGGCTTTTCGGATAAGGCGCGTGAGCATTGCTTCAGTTTGTCCATCCCTCTTATTCTTTGATTTTCTTCACTCATAAGGAGGGACATATCGGTCTTTCTTGATGCACTGGACATCAAGCTCTCTAATCTTTTTGACCAACTCATCCATCTGAGTCATCAGTGCGGCCATCATGAAGTCCTTTTCTAGTTCTTGTTTTTTCTCAGTCATGTGATCAAGCAGTTGGACTGCTATAGCATATGGTTGTTTTGAAATGCCACCCAGAATGAATTGATCTGCCAACACCTTGTGTCCGGAACCAAGACTTCTGTAGAAACAGTCAATGAGGACTATGTCGGGAATTTCATGACTTGGGCATTGAGTTATTAGTTCTTTAAACCTTGCTCATGTCTGATGGACCCGTTCACCTTCCAATTGTTTAAAGGTTAGGATGCGATTCCTAAACAACATTACTTCCAATAGAGGAACCTCCATTTGCTCATAAGTACTGCTCCACCTACTCACCTCATATATTTCAAAGCTCAAACCAAAAAAAAAACTAAAAATTAAGTTAGTAAACTACGACTACGAAGAACAAAAATTTTACTAAACTACCAATTCTAAAATAACACCACTCCCCGGCAGCGACGCTATTTTGATGTTCGACGTAATCAATTGAGACTATTTCAGATCAAGTGCCAAACAATCACATGTAGTGATATAACCCAACCAAGGGTTGGGATCATTCCCACAGGGAGTGGTTTTGAGAATTAATAGAAAAATAAAATCAATTTCTAATTAGTCATAGCTATAAATATTAATGAATACAAACATACTAAATCTAAGGGGTGACGCAAGCGTCAATTATCAATGGGGATTTATATTAATTAACAACTAAAAAGAATAAAAATACAAGGAAACGAGATATGGAGACGGGATTCCTGGGATATGATAGGAATACGGGATAAACTAGACTATCGGGTACATGCTTTTAATAGTAAATTGTTGAACATTTGTGACTAGGATAGACTATAGTGGAGGTCAGTTCTCTCTCGAGCAACTTACCCCGAATCAACTCGATTTCTCTCGAACACTGAGTTGCCGCATTAAGCACAACCTCCACCTTCGCCCATTCACTCTCTCGAGCTGAATGTGTGGGGGAAGGACTAGGATTCACTATCTCGAGCTGAACCTATGTCGACCCAATACCATAGGCCATCAATTTAGTAGTCTTAGTTTTATGATCTCTCTCTCGAGCAAGCCAAAAATACTAAGATGAAATCGTATTTGCAACTACAATCCCATTAAGTTCATACAAAACTACTAAATGAAATCACATTTAAACAACAAATAAACCATCAACAAGCAAGACCCAACAGATAATTTAGCCCATATTCACAAAATCACACCCCAAGAATTGGGGTTTTAGCTAGACTTGTAAAAGAGATAAAAATTTATACCAATATCAGTTTCCATAAATTGGGTATGAAGAATTAAGTTTAAAATCATGTCAAGAGTGAAAATCATCGTGACCCACTTCCAATTTCTTGGAGTTGAAACCCTTTAAATCTTCAAGGTCTTAGAACAAAGTCTCCAAAACCCTCCAAAACTTAACTCTCTCAAAAACTGTAAAAAGTTCCAATAAATGAAGTCATTTTTTTAAGCTAGAGATTTAAAACAAGTATTTATAGTGTTTGAAAATTTGTGCTGCGGAGGACCATTTGAGGCAGTTAGTCGGGATCGCCAATTTTATCGCCTTCTTGATTTAGCCTTCAGTATTCTCGCATTTTGAGGCATTGGGCAATAGAAGTACTACTTCGCGGAACTGCTCGGCGATGCCGACTGCTCCTTTTCATCCCGGAGTTGACCTTCTCCTTTAGGGCTAAGACACTGGAACAAAAGGTGATCTCGAGGCCGATTAGTGACTTGCTAATAGGGCTCCACGATATTCAGGCCTTCATTTTTTCGTTCTTTTCAGCTGCCTTGTTCCTTTTTGCCAAGTAGTGTCCATGCTTTGCCTCTAACTACAAATACCTGAAACTTAAGGGTTTACATAAGTTATTGAGACAAAATATGCATTTGAGGACACTAATTCTATTAAAATATAGCCATAAATGAGTTCAATTTGTGGACTCATCACTAGCCACTGCCCACCTTGACCACGAGGATCTTCACGACCCATGGTGGCCACCACGAGTCGTGGTGACACCCGTGGTGGGTGAGGCAGTGAGCCCACAAAACTGCCCAAAGAAAGGCTCCCCTTCACAAGCCACTTCACAGCTTGTGGTGAAGACCAAGGCCCGTGGGAAGGCTCTTGAGTTTTAGTGTTTTGGGAGTCATTTGTGTATATGTGGTTTGCCATGATTTCCCTATGTTATGAATGCTCTTGAGAAATTCATGTTTAGTAAGAAAATAAGTTTTCATAATTTATGTTCATCAAGTTGTTGTGCATTTAGTAACAGTTGTCTATTTGACCTCATGAGATGAGTTGATGAACATGCTTTGGTATGCTTTTGAGAGTAATTTCATATTGGCTCAATGGTATTGTGTTGTGCATGCTTTTAGTTGGAGAAGGTAGTTTATCCTATGAATATGAGAAATGTTGAGTTTCATGCATAATGGATTGTTAGATGTAGTTCCTACTTCCTTATGATGCATTGATTATGTTTGAGTTGGAGTTGATGTTGCCTCCTTTGAATTGTCCATTATTTTGATGTTTCATGCATAATGGGCTACTACTCTTGAGTCTTTACTTTCGTAAGGCGTCTAGATCATCATTCGAGGATGAATGTTCCTAAGGGGGAGATATTGTAACACTCCGGAAATTATTAGGCTAAAAATAGAGCTAAACGTTTAAGGGTTAGAATTATGGAGGTGTCCTTGGGCCAAGGGCCAAGGCTACCCAAGCCTTGCCAAGGCACTACCCCAAGACCACGAGGGCCTTCACGACTAGTGGTGCTCACCACGAGTTGTGGTGCCACTCATGAAGGTGGAGTTTATAGCCTCCCCAAGGATGCTCCAAATTGGCACCTCCACACGAGCCACTTCACGGCTCATGAAGCCTTAGACGGCCCATGGGAGTGGCCTTGGTCATGCCTTGGTGGTGTGAGCATGGTGAGCAAGGTGGCAAACCACTGCCTCAAGGCCCACGAGAGGGACCACGGCTCGTGGAGCCCCTCATGAAGATGTCTTGGGCTTGTGAGCTAAAGGCACAAGTTTCCTAAGCCACTGCCTCAAGTCCACAGAGGGGACCATGACTCGTGGTCATGACCACGGCTCGTGGAGCCCCTCGTGGCACATGGCAGCTCACTTTAAGTGAGGATTATTTTGGGAAATTCCATTTTAAGTCCTATCAAAATGAAGTTATTTTGTGTAAGTTTAGGGTAACTATATAAGTCATTTTTAAGTCAAATTCACTTAAGTCATAGTTTCACAACACACAAATATTTCCCAAAGTTCATCTCTCTCCAAAAATTCTCTCTCAAGAACTTCAAGGAAGAAGAAGAAGAAGCAAATTGGGGCTAGGGTTCAAGGAGCAAGTTTTGATACTCAATTCCATTGCTAAGTTATGGTATTCCTTCATACATTGTTAGTTTTCATCCATTGAGTCCCTTCAAAACCCCAATTTCAAAGATAGAAATTTCCCAAAAGTTATGGTTTGTCTCCAAGTCATGGGTTCCTTTCAAAAAAATGATTCTAATGCTTCAATTACTTCATATTATGATTGAATTGATGAATTATAATTGATTTTATGTTGAATTACCCAAGAACCCATGAAACCCCCATATTACTCAATTATGATCTTGTGATGTGGGTTTGTTGATTATAGAAGAATGGTATGAGATTATGTATGTAGTAATTGGGTTACTTGAACTATGATTATATCCATGTCTAATGTAGTAATTTTAGATATGTTGATTGAATATGATCTATGATTCTTGAAGGGCAAAGTATGAGAATTATGCATGATTATGAGATTGATGTATATGCTTAAATATCACTTTGAGAGTAAAGTGAATATGATTACGATCTAATTGTTGTGTTGTTTGAAGTTATTCGTATGTAGACACCTATGTATGAATTTGATATGATGAGAATGGTTCTCACAATATGATGATTCTAAGGTTGAAAGACTATTCTCACCTATTGAACCTATGAGATATAGTTTGAATTATGTTGGATTAAGTGTCAAGCCATTCTTCCATGAATATGAACTAAGGTCAAGACTTAATAGCATATCTATTAGATTTAATTCTTAGCACCGAGTGGATATGAATATGATATGGAATCTTGTACGTTAGTTGAGTCCGACTTCTCAATGAAAGCTTTTAAACTAGTTGAGTCTAGCTTTCCAAATGGGTTCCTTCTACCTTAGTTGAGTATGGGTTCCTAAAGTATGTATCTCATAAGATGGAAACCTTATACCTTAGTTGAGTCCAGGTTTCTAGAAGCAATCTCCTTATCCCATAAACTATGTGCCCACATAAGTATTTAGCTAGTGGATCCACCTAAGCTAAGAGTATGGTTCTAGCTTAGGCAAATAGGACAACCCCTTTTTGGTGTGGGGTAGACACTGGATTCCATGGTAAGCTCACATAGTCTGTGTCGGTTAAGGCTAATCTCCCTTATAATAGTATGGACAAGAATATGAATTATGAACTATAGTTACTCAAGAGGCCTTACTTAGTGTGGATGGGATTATGGGATCTTATTCATGCATTGCACAAGTATGCTTTGAGGGTATTTATGGTATGTTCCTCTGATGATATGATGAATAATGAGTTCATTATGCTTATGACTTATGCTTTTCCATTATCTTCAAAATGATTCTTTAACTTAGTAAATATCATGCTTTTAACTAAAATGTCCCTTTTTCGGCATGTTTTCATGATTTTATGCATGACTATCATACTTGGTGCATTTTTGTACTAACCCATATTTTCCTACATTTTTTCCAAGTGTAAGGTCCGGTTCTCAAGGTGGTCCCCATTGTGGCTAGTGCTTGGATTTGTTCATTTCTCCTTGCTTTTGGTGAGTCCTCATGATTCGAGGACGGATATTATCATTATAGTTCCTTTTCTTGTATTTCATTTTCGGATTATGTTGTATGGGCTCTGACCCAATTTGATTTGACTATTGTAATAGAAGGCTAATTGAGACAAGTCTAGACTTTCGCTTTCCTTTATGAAATTTTGGACTTGAAATGTGTTTTTACTCTTATTGTTCTAATGATTTATGTTATGATATGCTAAGTGGCTTACATGGATCCTTTCGGGGTTCTATACCTTGTAACATCTAGGGGGTACCCCTGGGTTGTGACACCACGGCTTCATATGCTGCAACAGTATGGCCATTTGTGTCTCCAGCTTCTGAACTCGAGCTAGAGGAACGTGAGTGGACCTTGAAGAGGGAGTAGATCGGGATGAGCTAGGGGCCTGACTAGTGGCTGGAGATAGTGTATTTTGAGCATCTGCTGTAGGGGCCAGAATGGTGGTGTCATCGGCCTGCATCTACTCTACGTTCGTTGCTAGGTCATCACCCAAGGGCAGGACAACAACATGTGGCTCTCTCCGTGGTGCAGCTAGGTTGGCATAGTCCTAAATGAGGCCGATGTCCAGAGTCTTAGTCGCATCAAGCAACCGGTCACAATGCCAAATGGGAACAGAAGCATCTCTACAGAGCTGGAAAATGAGATACGGGAAGGGCAGGGTGGTGTTGGTCTTGAAGGCCCTCTCGTGGATCTATGTTATAAAGATGCGGGCAAAGTCAATCTCCAAACCTGCTAGAATGGCTGCAAACATCACCGCCCCATCCCATGTAACCGCATTGTCCTCCTGAGTCGAGGACAGTATATTTCGTACCAACAACCAGAACTACTAGGAGTTTGAACTCACTCAGTGCGTTTCCTATCCTCAATGGTATGACGAGCCAACCATCTAAACAATGTCTCCCTCTGCCCGGCATCCCTCTGAAACACTCCCCTTTGAATGATGCCCATCCGATAGTCATACTCTGTTGTATTGATATGCAGAATGTAGGCTGGGCCATATAAGAACCTACGAATGGTGAACTCTGAGATGTCGACCGGGAAGCCCCGCACCAATGTGGACTGAAGTGGAGGTTGAGTTGTGGGTTTGGCCTGTTTAGAGTTGGAGTTTCTGACGGTGGCAACATAAGAAGCATAGAACTCTTTAGTCATCTCTTCGCTGTATTTCCCGGGGTCCATGCCATTAACTCACATTTGTGTCTCCGAAAGAGCTCCTTAGTAGCTGGTCCAGTGTGGAGGTTGCCTATAAGGATCCTGTGCTCCTCAGTCATGATCCTAGTCATCCACCGGTGCTCATTCAACATTGTGCCATTCTCATATACCTGATGATAGCCAGGGACACACCATTTGTTTGGCTCATCAGCCTTGGGGGAAGGCTCAACTCTAGTAGGTACCAGTTGTCGCCTGAGCTATCGATATCTAATGAAGAAGCGCTACTGCCGCTAGGACTAAAGCCGGAATGCGACTGTGAGCTAGCTTGTGCTTTGATCTATATGGCCCCCTCCTCAGACTGGGGGAAGTGACCCCATCGGAGCTAACCTGTTGGGCTCTATTCCTAGTCGTGCGGGGGCATTGAGGGAGATCCTAGTGGTAGGTGGTATATACTCGGTGTCAGCGTCATCATCAAGCAGATGTTGGGAAGGGGCGACAGATTTGGACTTGCCCTTTGGTGCGTAGGTTGGAGCTTGTTTAGGGGTCGTGGTACCTGTGGAAGACTAGTTAGTACTAAAACAAGAAAATAAGACTCATAGAATAATTTTTGAACAAGAATTGAACCTAGACAAAAACTAAAAAAAATTCTCGACAGTAGCTGAACTGTTGACCCACGGTAGGTACCTACGGTCCGTCAATAAGATGATTGTCCGTGGGTTCCCTCTGTAGGTCAGAGTTCCCATTGTTGGGTCTCATATGGTGGAACCACGGATTTTTAGAATGGTCTATCGATCAAACGACGGACCGTAGTCCACACCATGGTTCTATGCTTGAGTAATTTTGTGTGTGCCACTGGTCCATGGACCTAGACCTACGGTCCGTGGGTTGAAGTTGTGGGTCAGTTCTGTTCCATGTTTTAGATTTTGAACTCACACTTAATGTCATATTTCAACAAACACACAATCAAACTAGTCCTACACACGCATTTCAACATATATTTTGGTAGTTTGTTATCCTTAGGGTTGTGATCAGTCAATTCTATTCACATTTACACAAAACCATTGAACAACCCTAAGTCAAAACTTCCAATTAAGACCTATTAACCAATTTATGTGGTTCTAATTTATAACACACTCACAAACTATCATTCCAAGGGTGTTTCTAACTACAATTAAACATCCAAATAGGGGATTGACAACCCAAAGTCAAGTTTCAACTTCGTGATTTCATGGTTTAGACAATGAACAATGAATTCAAAGTTAGGTTGAAATCATTTAACTTACAAGTAATCAAAGTTGGTGAGTGTGTTAGTGCAATGAAAACCTTTGAACCCTTGCTAGCCTTTGACATAGAACCCAAATAGTGACAGTGGTAGGGAAGAACAATGGAGAAATTGAAATGATTTGGGAGAGATAAGGGAAGGTATGGGATATAGGATTTATTAAGATAAGCTTTGGGAGTGATTAGGGAGTCATTAATGGAGGATTATGGGGTAAAGGATCGGTTATAACGGTTGGGGAGAGAATATGGTAGAGGGAAATGATTTTAAAATGAAGGGTTTTAATGAAAAGGGGTCTGGTTCGGGTCAGGCAGAAACCCTAGGCTGGACGCACGAGACCCCTTGACGGTCCGTGGGTTGACCTATGGACCATGGGTTGGGTCCGTAGGTCACTCTGACACTTAGAAAAAGTTTAAAATTAACCTAGGATCTGCGGACACCATCCACGGTCCGTGTAATGACCAACGGACCAATGATGGGGTCCGTAGACCACTATACAACTATTTTCTGCAGATTTTGCTTTTCGTCCCTACACACGTAGCAACCATTAGGACTTTCTTTTTACATTTTCTGGAAATGTTTTAGACACGGACTCTAATCTCTATCGAGCCAACATTAATAAAAAATAAATATCACTTTGAAGAGCTACAAAAATCAAAAAGAAAGAGGAAAACTCCTATATCGAAAAGAAAAACCTATAGTTGGCTAGATGGTACATCTTGGGTTGCCTCCCAAGTAGCGCTTGATTTAACATCGCGGCACGATGCAGACACCTTGATTACTTAGACTTCATCAAGATAATAGGCCTCAATCACTTCTTGCACACTCTCTGATATCCCCATGTAGACCTTGATCTTCTGCCCATTCACTTTGAACCTCGTTCCCTCCTTGTTCTCATGCTCGACCGCTCCATGTGGAAATACTTGAGTCACTCTGAATGTCCCAGTCCACTTGGACTTGAGTTTGCCAGGAAACAGCCTCAACCTTGAGTTAATAAGAGCACCAGATCACCAACAACAAATTCACGCTTTTTAATCTTTTGATCATGGTACTTTTTCATCTTCTCTTTAAATAAGGCTGAACTTTCATATACCTTTAGGGGAAACTCATCATGCTCATTAATATCCATTAGCCTTTGACTCGATACGGCGCCCTAATCCAAATTCAACTTCTTCAGCACCCACATTGCTTTATGCTCTAGCTCTACAAGCAAGTGACATGACTTCCCATATACAAGTTTGTAGGGGGACATACCTATAGGAGTATTTAATGAAGTGTGATAGGCCCATAGAGCATCATCAAGCATTCTTGAACAATCAGTTTTGTTGGTGTTCACAGTCTTTGCAAGGATTTTCTTTATCTCTCTATTCGACACCTCAACTTGCCCACTAGACTGCGGATGGTAAGGAGTCTGGTGGTATGGATTTCACTACTGGTTTGTCGCGGTCTAGCAGGCCGTCATTCCATTTGGGTGATTGTTGATAGAATAACTAAATAACCCATTTTTGCCGGTAAAGACTACTCATTCAGCAGAGGATTATGCCAAGTAATTTATTAAATAGGTAGTAAGACTTTATGGAGTTCCGATTTCGATTATATCAAATAGAGGTGCACAACTTACTATATAGTTCTGGAAGTCCTTTAAGAAAAGTTTGGGTTCGAAGGTGCACTTAAGTACTGCCTTCCATTCTCAGAAGATGGTCAAGCATAGCGCACTATTCAGACTTTAGAAGATATGTTGAGGGATTGTGTGATTGATTTCAAGGGTAATTGGGATGATCGCCTACCTCTCATTGAGTTTGCTTATAACAATAGTTTTCACTCTAGCACCCATATGGCTCCTTATGAAGCTCTTTTTATGGGAGAATATGCAGATCCCCTATTAGATGGTTTGAGGTTGGTGAATTTGGGTTGATAGGACCAAAATTAGTTCATCAAGCTATGGACAAAGTGAAAGTTATTCAAGAGAGGTTGAAAATAGCGCTAGAGTCGTTAGAAATCCTACACTGATGTTAGGAGAAGATATTTAGAGTTTGAAGTAGATGATTGGGTATACTTGAAAGTTTCACCCATGAAGGGTATTATGAGATTTGGTAAGAAGGGGAAGCTTAGTACACGGTATATTGGTCCTTACTGAATATCTAAAAGGATTGGTAATGTAGCTTATGAGTTGGAGCTACCGCAAGAGTTAGCAATAGTTCATCCAGTGTTTCATATTTCTGTGTTGAAGAAGTGTATGGGTGATCCTTCACTTACTATACCTACTGAAAATATTGGTATTAAGGATAGCTTATCTTACGAGGAGATTACTGTTCAGACCTAGACCGTCAGGTTTGCAAGTTGAGAACCAAGAAGGTAGTATTAGTCAAGGTCCTATGGAGGAATCAGTTTGTTGAGGAAGCTACATGGGAGGCTGAGGAATATATGAAGAAGAGATACCCACATCTCTTTGAGCCAGGAGAAATTCCAGATCAAGGTACTAATTCTCTTCTTAGTACTCTTTAATTGATATACTGAATGTGTTAGATTTGCTTGTTGGGTGTTTGAACTGAATGTTAGACGTTACACCCTTTGCCTACTTAGAGTGACCTCATTCGAGGATGAATGTTCCCAAGGGGGAGATAATGTAACATCCCTCCTTAGAAAGAAACTAGAAATACAAAGAAATCATTTTTGTAAAGATTAAATTTAGATATATTGGCAAGATATGCTAGGTATGAGTTTGGGTCAACTTCAAAGGACAATAACTTTCGGTACATGATGAATTAGGTGGTATATAAGATATCAAATTAAAGTTCTTTGAATTATCTTTCCAACGCCACCAAGTTTGCTAATTTTCAAGCTTGTATGAGTGACTTATGCCCGTTTGAAGTTGGGTTGTCCAGTTAAGGAAAGTTAACCAGATTTAAGAGGGGTATTTTGGTCTTTTCCATACCCAATTAAGTTATTTCGTTTTTAGTAATTTATTAGGGGTCTAAACTGAATTGGTTCAGTTTGCGTAGTCAAATTTTACGCTAGGGCTTTGAGAGAAGAGAAAAGAGGAGAAAAATCAAAGTTAATCGCGTTCTTCTGATTTCGCTTGCGGATTTTTGCAAGGGTTAATCCCTACGAGGAATGTGAGATCACATAGCGTTGGGTTCATTCACCCATGCGCTAATCATGATTAAATTCAGCGTATTTACGTTCTTGAAAGTAGAGTAAATGAGTTCTTGATGAATTTTTGTTGAAGTTTCATTTGAATCTTGATTGTTGGGTTTTGGGGAAGTTCGTGAGATCATTTTATGAGATTTAAGGTTGTTTTTTAATAGATTCTTGTACACTTCAGTTGGGTATTCGAATCTAAGTTTTTGGAGAAGAAATCAATCAAATCTAGATGATTTAGGGTTAACAACCAAACAACAAAATTCGTGGGTTTTTTGGGAGGAGGCACCGCTCCACTCGTATGCCAGCATGAGGGGTCTGTGGTTTTGGATCTGGGATGCCATGCCACTTAGTGCACCCCAACCCAGCCTCTGCAATTCAAGGTCTGGCCCCCTACGTCATTCAGTATGCCAGGGTCACCAAGTCCTCTACCCTTTCCCACTTCTTTCAGTTTCAGTTTCCTCGAATCGTACCTATGTTTTCTAGTTGTTTTCTACACTCTTAGGTACATTTAAATGTCAAGAGATCATCTAAAATGTGAGATCATAACCCTTGAATCCATAATTCAAATTCAAGGTAGAGTTAAGAGTCAAGTCTAAAGAGTTCTTAGAGTCTTTCAAAAGTCTTTTACAATCGTTTTAATCTTGTTTTAAAGACTTAAGCATTGAGTTAGAGAAAGAGTAGAGCCGAGTTCATTTCTTTAAATGATGTATAGGGACTAAGTACTCACAAAGAGCAAATGTTTTCACATTTAAGATAAGAGAGAACACCGATTTCTAAAAGTGTTTTTATGAGTAGTTTTGAGTTCCATCTCTTTTAAGAGATAAGCCTTTTGAGTAATAACCTCAAACCATAGAGAAAGATATGAGCTGAGTATATTTTGGGAGTAGTATAGAGCACTGATATAGGGATGAGTTCATAATAACTCAAGTCTCCATAAACCATGTAGCCAACGTGGGTAGAAAGGGTAATACTTTTTAGATGATTCCTTAATGCTTTTTAGCATAGACTAGTGGATCCACTTAGTTGAGGTATTCTATATCCCGGAAATTTAAAGGATAGTTCTCACAGCATAGGCGAGACGTTGTATCATAACATAGCTCATAGTGATGATTGTCCGTTAGAGAATCTGCCAAACAAAGTTTATTTTTGTATACCTATATACAACTGAGATATTATTGTATTTCCAATACTTTGAGACGTTATCTACTGTTTTAAATGCTTTATATAAATGGCATCTTTATTGTTGTCTATTTCTGTATTAAGTTGAGTATTCATGAGTTGAGTAAAGTTGAGGTCAGTTTTTCTTTCAGATTTAAGTTCAAGCTTATGTCATGTTTAGTTTTCCCTTCGCATTCTCGTACGTTCAATGTACTGACGCCATTTGTCCTGCATCATTTTATGATGCAGATACAGGTAACCAAGATCACCATCCAATGCTTCGTTGATCCAGTTGAGCATTCAGAGTCAATTGGTGAGCCTCCTTGCTTTCCAGAGGATCCATTTTTATATTGTTTTTGTATATTAGTTGTTAGGATGATTGGGGGTCTTTTCTCGACATCCCTCATAGTTTTAGAGGCTTCACAAATAGATAGCTATAGTTCTTTAGTCTTTGCATTTCAGTTGTTTTTTTATTAGAGTTGAGTTGCCACTTTGGCTAGTGGGATGTTTAATTCTAAAACATTCTAAGTTATTTTGAGACAGTTGAGTAAAGTTGCATTTTTTTTCTTTTATTAACGCTTAATGTCTTCCGCTAAGAGTCTTGACAGGCCAAGGGATCACTTGGGGCCAGCAATGGATCTTGAGTGCCAGTCCCGCCCAAGGTGTAGGCTCGGGGCATGACAATTACATTACACATATGTGCACAAAATCCCTTAAAGTGGCATATCGATCTCTTTCTTGGCCATTTCAACTACTTCAATAAGCTCCCCTTAATTGGAAAAGACAATTGTTTGCACGGTGACCATTGATGACTCCAAACCTTTGGACTATTCTTGTTATTAGTTGACTAGGTTCAAGACATGCGATGGAAAGATAAACAATGCTAGATTCATCTAGTAGACCCAATTAGCCACACACTTAAAAAGGAATGAGAAAGAAAGATAGACACATCATATCACGTCCTCGGGGAATCACGATTATAGAAATGGCTAGCAACATAACCATAATTGAGACTCTACTACTAACGTGTGCTCCATAAGTCATAAGAATAACCTAGTGCTCTGATATAAACTTTGTCATGACCCAAAATAGGATAGTGACTGGCGCTAAGGGGGAGAATCCCAAAGAAAGCCTTACCAAAATTCTACAAAAAATCGGGTAGAGTTTCCTTTGTTTATAGATCTATCCCGAATTTTTCTTGTCTCAGAAATCCAAAACACAACTAATAACGACTATAAATTAAGACATAATATCCATCAATGATCTAGTTGTCATGCAATAATATCAATTCATCTCCAAATACGAACATTGATGACTCCAAACCTTTGGACTATTCTTGTTATTAGCTGACTAGGTTCAAGGCATGCGATGGAAAGATAAACAATGCTAGATTCATCTAGTATACCCTATTAGCCACACACTTAAAGAGGAATGAGAAAGAAAGATAGACACATCCTATCACGTCCTCGCGGAATCACGATTATAGAAATGGCTAGCAACATAACCATAATTGAGTTTCTACTACTAACGTGTGCTCCATAAGTCATAAGAATAACCTAGTGCTCTGATACAAACTTTGTCACGACCCAAAATAGGATAGTGACCGGCGCTAAGGGGGAGAATCCCAAAGAAGCCTTACCAAAACTCTACAGAAAATCGGGTAGAGTTTCCTATGTTTATAGATCTATCCTGAATTTTTCCTGTCTTAGAAATCCAAAACACAACTAATAACGACTATAAATTAAGACGTAATATCGATCAATGATCTAATTGTCACACAATAATATCAATTCATCTCCAAATACGAACAAGAGGTTTAATACTAGCCACTTAACTACAAAACGAAGGAAAAATCATTACTTGAATGAAAGGAATGAAAAATGGAGTGACTCCAACAGTTTTTAAAGGAAAAATCATGACTTGAATGAAAGGAATGAAAAATGGAGTGACTCTAAGAGTTTTTAAAGAAACCATAGCAATTCAATATGTCGCTTGCCACCCGAAGAAATGTGAGGTGCACCAGATATAATTAATCCACACTCTCTAATCAATGAAATCTTCTCCAATATCACCTAAGTTGTCTGTAAAAACATTTAGCGAGGAGTGAGACGCTAGCTCAGTGAGTACTAATACTTAACCACAACCATTTTTAATGAGGTATAAGTCAGAAAACATTCTAGTTTGATGATCAAAATAATGAAATCAATATCCTTTTAGAAATGGTACAATATTCAATCTTATTTGCCTCATGTAAACAAAATCAATGTAAATATTTAGCGGTAAACTCATAAAAACATTTTCGTATCAAATCTTATAGCTAGAAGGTTTCCAAGGATAAATCATGTAATCAGTGTGACCTTTTCTTTAAGAAGTAGCCAATTACAAGGATAAATCATGTAATCAGTGTGACCTTCTCTTTAAGAAGTAGCCAATTACAGTGAACTCCTCCTAAAGGAATTAATTATTCATATCAGTAGATCCCTACTCGAGAGATATCAGTAACGGTATGCTAGTTCTACCTTCCAACTAGCAAGGACTTTATCGGTAATTTGTAACTACAATGTGCACCAGATCTAACAAACCCGCCATTAGCTACGAGATTCATCAAGGTCTACTCCCATTTATACTTTTCTTTGTAATCAGTGGTAACATTTCAAAACGATATAAGACATTCAAGTTTTTATAAAATCATAGCATATAAAAATTTAATCAAAACATATGTCAAAATACTATTTCTTAAGTAAATGTTAAACTCTTTCGATAACGGTAATCATATCTCAAGTATCAATAGATATATCTTATAAAAACGAGTTCATCTCAAATAACTGTTTCAGTATCATATCAAGTAAAAGACTTATCACGTATGCAAGTTCAAAACATTTTGGTAAATGATTCACTTTATAAACCATGTATAAATCATGAAAGTTATAAAACACAAATCATGGTAAGATTACTACTCACAGTACTCGTGTTGAAATACCAAACTTGTCATCGAAACCAATCCATATGGATCCCTTCAATCAATCTATAATCAAGTCCATATCAATTTTATGTTAATTTCTTCGTTTAATGTAATCCATACTATAGTTAAATACTCAGCCCCAAGGTTTCATGACTGACTCATCTGCCAAGTCGCCTAATTGGGGCTTATATCGCAAAAAATAGTGTTATCTTGATTAGCATCACATTGTAATACACTAATACAATCTTACTGCTAGTCTATTTCCTTTCATAGATGCTGAAATACCAGAACTTAGTCTAATCATCTAACATACCCACTCGAATTCCAAAAATTTAACAGATTCATCTTTCTCTTTAACCCTTATTTTCTTAAACTCTTACAATCCCAATTTTATAGTCATGGAATCTACAAATATAACTCATTAAATTAAGTTAAGTTCGGAAAAGTTACTTACCCTTTCTATTTCTCTTATTAAAATATCTTCCAACACCTTTAGCTTCACTCGAATGGAAAGGCAGATCCATAGTTTTCTTCCTCCTTCTCGCTTTATCACAAATAAACACCATAGATTCCTTCAACAAAGACTCCAAAGAAGTTCTCTTTTTCTTTCTTTTCTTGTTACGTGAGTTAAAGGAATAGGGTTAGGATTCCTTTCTTTCTTTTTTTATTTTTTTTGTTTGCGCTAGGTTGCAACCCTTCTTCTCATTTTATTTATATATTTTTTTCACAAAAATACTTTTTGGTCAAATAAACAATATGTCTCCTATTTCTTCTTAATACTAACATGGCATATATGCCCTTGTTTCAGAATAGGAAGTTACATCATTAAAACTAACATTTCTTGTAGAATTTGCCAGTTACAGAAGGCTTGTCGAGGGGTTTTCATCCATTTCATCTCCGTTGACTCAAAAAATAGTTCACTTCAATGGTCTTAGGCTTGTTAGAAGATATTTTAGGAATTGAAAACTCGATTGAATATTTCTCCAATATTGACCCTAGCACAGGGTACAAATGGTTTTGTTGTTTATTGTCATGCATCCAGAGTAGGGCTTGGTTAGGTGTTAATGCAGAATGGTAAGATTATAACTTATGCCCCTAAACAACTTAAAATCTATGAGAATAATTATACGACTCAAAATCTTGAGTTGGCGGGAGTGGTGTTTGTTCTCAAGATATGACATCATTATCTCTATGGCGTGCATGTAGATGTGTTCACCTACCACAAGAGTCTTCAATATGTTTTCAGTTAGAAGGATCTTAATCTCATATAAAGAAGGTGGGTATAGTTACTTAAGGATTATGACATGATTATTCTCTATTACCCAAGTAAGGCTAATGTTGTTGTTGATACCCTTAGCAGGTTGTCCATGGGAGTATTGCTCATGTTGAGGAAGGTAAAAAAGAGTTAGCAAAGGAAAGTGCATAGACTCTCATTTTTAGGGGTCTATTTTTTAGATTTTATTGAAGAGGGAGATATCATGATGAATGGATTTGAATCATCCTTAGTGGCAGAAGTGAAAGAGAAGCAAGACGAAGATCTCATCCTACTTGAGCTAAAGGCAAACGTTCATAAGTAGAAGGTGATGAATTTTGAATGAGGGGAAATGATGTGTTGAGGTATCAAAGTAGGTTGTTTGTTCCAAAGGTAGATGATATCCAAGAGAGGATCATGGTAGAAGCTCACAGTTCTACATATTCGTTTCATCCGGGTTCTACAAAGATTTACCTCGACTTGAGAGAAATCTATTGGTGGAATGTCATGAAGAGGTGTAGTGCAGAGTTTATTACCAAGAACCTGAATTGCTATCATGCCCCGAGCCTACACCCTGGACGTGGTCAGCACTCGAGAACCATTGTTGGCCCCAAGAGAACCCTTGGCCTAGCTTAACTCTTAGCGGAAGACTTACTCATATCAAAAGTACTTTAAAAAGTAAATTATAACTCAAATGTCTCAAAAGAAAAACTTAGAATGTTTTAGAAATAAACATTCAACTAGCCAAAGTGGCAACTCAAGTCTCAACAAGAACAACTGAAAATAAAAGGACTCATGAACTTAGTGTCTATCTATATATGAAACCTCTAATACTATGAGGGATGTCGGGACAAGACCCCCGATAATCTAAACAACTAAAATAACTAAAAATTAAAAAGGGATCCTCCGGAAGCAAGGAGGCTCACCAAACAACTCTGGATCAACGAAGCGCTGGATGTTGATCCTGGTTACTTGTATCTGCATCATAAAATATGCAGGTCAAATAGCGTCAATACATGGAATGTACGAGAATCGGGAAATCTTAAACATGACATAAGCTTGAACTGGAACTGAAGAAACACTTACCTCGTCTCAACTCAACTCATTTAAATATAAAGCAGTAGAAATAATGCAATATAAAGAAAAGCCTTAACATAGTAGATAACAACTCAATTTATTAGAAATACAATATAAACTTTGTTTGTATACAAAAATACAAAATAACTTTGTTTGGGAGATTCTCTAACTGACAATCATCACTAGGAACTATGTGATGATACAGCGTCTAGCCCACGCTGCGAGAACTATATTTTATTTTGTCGGGGTATAGAACTCCTTAACTAAGTGGATCTGATAGTCTATGCTAAAAAGCAATAAAGGAATCATCTAAAAAGTATGAACTTTTCTACCCACATTGGCTACATGGTTTATGGGGGCTGTGAGTTGTTAGAACTCTCCCCCATATCGGTACTCAATACTACTCCCAAAATATACTTAGTTCATTATGTTTTAAAGAAAACATTTCCTCTTCTTCAACTTTGAGATTATTACTCAAAAGGTTTCTCTAAAAAGAGATAATACTGAAAACTATTCAAGAACTCTTTGAAAATCGGTGTTTCCTCTTTTCTTAAATGTAAAATCAATTTTCTTGGGAATACTTAGTTCCCATATATCATTTTAAAGAAAATGAGTGCATTTCTTACTCTTCCTCAACTCAATGCTCAAGTCTTAAAACAAGTTTAAAAACATTTTGTAAAAAGACTTCTTAAAATGACTCAAAGAACTCTCAAGACTTGAGTCTTAGCTCTACCTAGAATTTAAATTATGAGTTTATGATTCACGTTGTGGATGATTTCTAGATGTTTAGAAGTAGTTTAGAGTAGTTAGAATCAATAGAGAGTAAAGGTATACTTTAAAGAACATATGTCACGCCCCGAGGCTACCCCCTTGATGTAAACACGGGACCTAGGATCACGACGGACCCCAAGCTAACCCAGAGGTGGCATACCATAAGCATACTAAGATAAACTAAAATAAGAAGTACTGTGCAGAAGCTTAAAACATGATATAAACTAAAATGGGGAATACCCAATACAGTTTGAACATATATAAAACTGTGAGTCTAATAACAACTAGAAGATCAACTCAAAACTAAAAGTGAATCTAACTATGTCTAAATAAAAACTTCTAACTGACTAGAGATACCGGACATGCCCCCAACTAACACTAGCAAAATTGAAACTAAAATAGAAGACTTAATAAAAAACATGTCAATCGTCCTCGAAGAATGAGGACTCACCACTACTACTACTAAATAAGGATTAGAAACTGATATACACGTGATCTGAATGCTGAGGAACTGAAACTACATCACGAAAAGATGTAGCTCAGAGTATTTGTCAGTACTTGCAAGGTACTGAGCATGCAGGATATGATAAAATTGAACAACCATATAATTAAACAAAGCATACTGAACAATGATATAATCTGAACATGATAAAGCTATTGAGATATACTGAAAATAAACTAAACTAAATGCAATGATCAAGTACATAACATGTTGAAACTGAATACTGGAATGTAACTGGTAACCTGGTCGATGCACTAGGATCTAACTATAGGAGCTACTATTAAACGACATAAAACCACGTGAGCTAAATGTGGAGTCCGATGTATATGCCCCGTCAAGAGGACCCAATATACCTTGCCAGGGGTGTAGAGGCATGACTGGCATGAACACTAAAACTGATGCCCACAGAGGGGACTTACAACCTACGAGGGCACTTAGTTCTGGGACTATAAGGGTAACTGGCCCTAGTCCAACTTAGTATTAAGCCTACTCCCAACTGGAAATGTGTACAATACAACATAAATGAAATATACTGGATAGCTCAATATTCTTACATACTAACTGAAAATGAAACATTAAAGTACTGATAATGAAACATTTGAAAACTAAGGCATGTATATCTGTTTTTCTGTCCTAGCTAGTGTAATTCATGAACTAAAAGAACTACACAACTAGGGTTCTGAGTTTCATAAAAGAATCTACGCAAAAGTGTTACAAATACATGATAATCTGATTAGGAACACTATAGCAGCAAAATAATCTCAAATTTCATAAGTTCTAGAAACCCTAGGTCTAAACATTATGAAGGGAATCAAGAATCTGACTGAATTCTAGGGACCTAATGGGTGAAAGGAACCCACTAGTGAAATCTCACTTACCTAGTGACGAATTCCATGGAGAAATCTCTCGATTTTGGGGCTGGAACTGAGGAAAACCTCTTGGTTGTTCTTGAGAAAGCTATCGCATGTTTCTTGCCAACCACGGACCCCACCTATGGCCCGTGGGTCAACCTACGGTCTATGGGTGGCCTCCTTTGGTGGCACCTTCAACTTCTGAAATTCTGCATTTTGGTCTCTTTTAGAATTTGGGTTGTTACATTATCTCCCCCTTGGGAACATTCATCCTCGAATGAAGACTAAACTAGCTGAACATGGAGGGAAAGAGTTGTAAACCCTACCACTAAGTACTAGAAAGTGAAATCTGACTGAGTTGAGTTCCAAGAACATGCGAATACACTGAAAGTGAAAGTATAAGAGAAGGAACATGATACTAAGACTGAATTTACGCAAGAGTACCTGAGAGACTGGAAAGGAACTATTACCTCAAGCTGGAATGGAATCGGAAGGAAATAAATTAGGATACTTGGCCTTTATAGCTGCTTCTGCTTCCCAAGTAGCTCCCTCTACAGATTGACTATTCCACAATACCTTAATTGAAGCAACTTCTTTATCTTTCAACCTTCGAACCTGACAATCAATAATTTCGACTGGAACCTCTTCATAAGTGAGACTATCCTTCACCGCCACACTTTCTAACGATACTATGGATTCTAGATCACCCATACACTCATTCAACAAGGAAATGTGAAAGACTAGATAGATAGATATTAGTTCAGTTGGCAACTCAAACTCATAAGCCACTTTACCAACCCTTTTCAAGATTTTGTAAGGACCTACATATCTGGGACTCATCTTCCCTTTCTGGCCAAATGGAGATCTAAGTCTTCGTCCATACAATGCCTCATAAAGGGTAATCTGAATACTGGAATAATAATTGTTATTGTAGGCAAACTCTATGAGAGGTAGGTGATTATCCCAACTGCCCTTGAAATCAATCACACAAGCTCTCAACATGTCCTCTAAGGTCTGAATTGTACACTCTGCCAGACCATCCATCTGTGGATGAAATGTTGTGTTAAGATTAACTTTAGTACCGAGACCTTTCTGAAATGACTTCCAAAAATGAGAGGTAAACTTAGGACCTCTATCTGAGATGATAGACAAAGGAACTCCATACAACCTGACTATCTCATTAATGTAAAGTTTGGTGTAATCCTCCGCTGAATCTGTAATCTTGACAGCAAAGAAATGGTGGACTTAGTAATTATGTACACTTTACCCAAATTGAGTCATGATATGTGTGAGTACGAGGTAAACCTGTAATGAAGTCCATGTTTATCACTTCCCACTTCTATGTAGGAATGTTAATCTCCTGGGTCATACCTCCTGGTTTCTGATGTTCTACCTTCACCTGTTGACAATTAGGGCACTTAGCCACAAAATCTATTATAACACGTTTCATGTCATTCCACCAAAAGACTTCCCACAGATCCTGGTACATCTTAGTGGCACCTAGATGAATAGAATACCCAGAGTTATGAGCTTCGGTAAGAATGTGCTATCTCAACTCACCCACCTTAGGAACACATAAATGACCCTGGTATCGAAGCACAACATCTCCCCCTTGGGAGAAAACCTCAACTTTATTTTGATGAACTGCACCCTTCAATTAAAATAATAAAGGGTCACTGTCTTGTTTTACCTTAACCTCCGCTACCAATGAAGATTCTGACCCATCTGAACTATCACATCATCATTTGATATGGTCATAAGGCAAACTCCTAAGAAAGCAACCAATGAACATCCTTTGTTAATTCCTTCATTTCTTCCTCAACATGCGCTACACTACCCATGGAAAATCTGCTAAGAGCATCAGCTACTACATTGGCCTTACCATGATAGTAAAGCACATTTATATCATAGTCCTTGAGGAACTCAAGCCATCTCCTCTGGTGAAGATTCAACTCTTTCTGGGTGAACTCATACTGAAGGCTCTTATTGTCTGTGAACACATCTACGTGAACACCATACAAGTAATGTCTCCAAATCCTTAGGGTAAATACTACGGCTTCAAGCTCGAGGTCATGAGTTAGATAGTTCTTCTCATGCACCTTAAGATGTCTATAAGCATAAGCTATAACCTTATTTCGCTGCATCAACACACAACCTAGGCTGACTCTGGATGCAACACAATAGATCACATAACTGTGTGAACCCTTTGGTAGAGTCAACACAAGAGTTCTAGTCAATCTAGTTTTCAGTTCTAAAAAGCTCTTCTCACAATGATCTGACCACTAAAACTTAACCTTTTTCTGAGTCTACTTAGCTAATGGAGATGCTATGGATGAAAATCATTTTATGAACCTTCTGCAATAACCAGCTAAACCCAAGAAACTTATGATATATGTAGGAGAGGTAGGTCTGGGCCATTCCTTTACTGCCTTTATTTTCTGAGAATCAACTCGAATCCCTTCGCTAGACACTATATGACCAAGGAAAGCAACAGATTTCAACCGAAACTCACATTTCCTAAACTTAGCGAATAACTGGCAATCTTTGAGAGTTTGCAAGAAAACTCTCAAATGACTCACATGTTCTTCCTCATTCCTAGAGTAAATGAGGATATCATCAATAAAGACAATAACGAACAAGTCCAAATACTGCTTGAACACCTTGTTCATTAAATCCATGAATGCTACAAAAGCATTAGTTAGTCGAAATGACATAACTACAAATTCATAATGACCATACCATGTTCTGAAGGCTGTTTTTGGGATGTCACTATCTCTAACTCAGAGCTGATGATAACCAGATCTGAGGTCTATTTTCAAAAAATGACTAGCACTCTAAAGTTGGTCGAACAATTCATCCGGGTACTAATTCTTGATTGTGACTTTGTTCAACTGCCGATAGTCAATGCACATCCTGAGAGAGCCATCTTTATTTTTCACGAACAAAACTGGTGAACCCCATAGAGAATTAATGGGTCTGATGAAGCCCTTATCTAGAAGGTCTTTCAACTGCTCTTTCGATTCTTTAAGCTCAGCTGGAGCCATTCTGTAAGGAGGAATAGTAATAGGTTGGGTATCTGGAAAGATCAATCCCGAAGTCGGTTTCCCTTTCGGGAGAAATTTCAAGAAGATCTTCTGGAAACACTTCTGGGAACTCATTTACTACTGAAACTAACTCAAGAGTTGGGGTTTCAAACCTTGAATTCTTAACCCAAACTAGATGATAGAGATACCCTTTAGAGATCATCTTTCTGGCCTTAAGGTAAGAAATAAATCGACCCATAGGCACTAAACTAATAACCTTCCATTCTAAGATTGGCTCATCTGGGAACTGGAAACGAATGATCCTTGTTCTATAATCGACTGAGGCATAATAGGAATGTAACCAATCCATGCCTAGAATAATAACAAAGTCTACCATTTCTAACTCTACAAGATCTTCTAAGGTGACTTTCTAAGAGACTGTGACAGGGCAATTTCTGTATATCTGTCTATCTATAACTGGGTCACCAACTGGGGTAGAAACTTAGAAGGGTTCTAAGAGAGTTTCTGGATTGACACCGAAGTTCATTGCTATATATGGAGTTACAAAGGAAAGAGTATCCCCTGGATCTAACAAAGCATAAACATATAAGTGAAAGACTCGTAACGTACCAGTGACCATATCATGAGAATCTTCCTGATCCTGGCGATGCTGGAGAGCATACAACACGTTCTGGCGCTGACCGCCACTTGTACTAGATGAAGCACCCTGTTGAGTCAGGTGACCTGCTAGTGTTGTTGGAGCTGTAGACTAAGCCCTACTATTGTTACCTCATTGCCCATATTTAGAAGAAGGGCAATCCCTCAACTTGTGACTAGACTGACCATACCCAAAACATCATTTCTTGCTTGAAAGATACTCACCCGAATGATTCTTACCCCACTTTGTACAAGTTGGGTAGGTTATGTTGCCTGAAACACTCCACTGAGACTTAGAGCATAATGCCCTACCTTTCTGATCCTGTCGAAATATGGGGGATAGAGCATTAGCTTATGAAGGTGCTGGAGCTGAAGAACTTTACTGAAGCTGGAGTGATTTCCACCACCCGATTTCTGCTGAGAATATTCGTAGTCCCCTGTTCTAGCCTTTTTGTTGTCCTTAGCCTGTTCCCTAAGTGTATCTCCCTCAACCTGCTGAGAATGCGTCATAAGCCTAGAGATATTCATATCCTCTAACAACATAGCATTCATGCACTTTATCTTCACCAAGTCAGATACTCCAAAAAGGAACTTACTCATCTACACCCTGGGATCGGCAACCATATGTGGAGCATACCTGGAGATTTGGGTGAACTTAAGTCCGTACTCTTGGATTGTCATAGAACCTTGTCTCAAATGCATGAACTCCTGAGCCTTAGCCTCTCTCAACTCTCTTAGAAAGAAACTGTCCAAAAATACTCCGGTGAAACACTCCCAAGTCATAGGAGCTGCATTCTCACCCTTGTTTTCCTTCCACTGTGTGAACCATATGTAATCCACATCCTTAAGCTGGTAGGATGCCAACTCTACCCTATCATTTCCAGTCACTTGCATCACTCTAAAGATCTTTTTGACCCCATCAATAAAGCTTTGGGGTCTTCACCAATTTGCGACCCTAGAAACTCAGTCGGATTAATCCTAACAAAATCACAGACCTTGGCTGCCACTTATCCACCACTAGCATTTGCAAGAACTGGAACCTGCTGATTGTTCAGATTAGATACACTCTGAGCCAAAAGCTCAATAGCATCCCGATACTCTACATTCAAAACCTCATGATCTGGGATTGGAGGAACTGTGTTAGCGTTGCGGTCATTAGCACTCCTTGCGTAAGCTCTACGAGGAGGCATGATCTGAAACATATAACGTCGAGTTAGAAAGGAGATCATACCCACGTACGATAAGAATAAAAAGAAAGTGATTTTTTTCCTAAAACACTTCGTAGCCTCCCCCTCATAGGTGTGGCGCACTTCACACTCATGAAAGGGCCTCTACTTAATGCGGCTTTTCAGACCTCCTAGGACTCTTAAACTTAATGCTATGATACCAAGTTTGTCACGCCCCGAGGCTACCCATTTTATGTAAACATGGGACCTAGGTTCACGAGTGACCCCAAGCTAACCCTGCGCTAGCATTCCATAAGCATACTAAGATAAACTGAAATAAGAAGTATTGTGCGGAAGCAAAAAACATGATATAAACTTAAATGGGGAATACCCAATACTGTTTGAATATATATAAAACTATGAGTTTAATAACAACTAGAAGATCAATTCAATACTAAAACTGAATCTAACTATGTCTGAATAAAGCCTATAACTGACAAGAGATACTGGGACATACCCCCAGCTAACTCTAGAAAAACTGAAACTAAAATGGAAGACTGAATATAAAACATTTCAATAGTCCTCAGAGAATGAGGACTGACCACTTATATTGCTGAATATGGATCGAGAACCAATCTACACGTGATCTGAATGCTGAGGACCTAGACCTACATCACGAAAAGATGTAGCACAGAGTATGCGTCAATACTTGAAAGGTTTTGAGCATGTAGGATAGGATAAAGCTGAACAACCATATAACTAAACATAGCATACTGAGAAATGATATAATCTGAACATGATAAAGATATTAAGATATATTGAAAATGAACTAAATTGAATATAATAACCAAGTACATAACATGCTGAAATTGAATATTGAAATGTAAGTGGTAACCTGGTCGATCCACTAGGATCTGACTGTGGGAGCTACTATTAACCGACATAAAACCACATGAGCTAAACGTGGAGTCTGATGTATACACCCCATTGAGACGACCCAATATACCTTGCCAGGGGTATAGAGGCATGACTGGTGTGATCAGTAAAATGGATGCCCACAGAGGGGACTTACAACCTACGGGGGCACATAGTTCTAGGACTATGAAGGTGACTGACCCTAGTACAACTCAGTATTAACACTACTCCCAACTGTAAATGTGTACAATACAATATAACTGAAATATACTGAATAGCTCAATATTCTGACATGCTAACTGAAAATGCAACATTAAAGTACTAATAATGAAACATTTAAAAACTGAGGCATTTATATGTGTTTTTTGTCCTAGCTTGTGTAATTCATGAACTAAAAGAACTACACAACTAGGGTTCTGAGTTTCATACAAGAAACTACGCAAAAGTGTTACGAATACATGATAATCTTATTAGGAACACTATAGCAGTTAAATCATCACAAATTTCTAAAGTTCTACAAATCCTAGGGCAAAACAATATGAAGGGAATCAAGAATCTGACTGAATTCTAGGGACCTAATGGGTGAAAGGAACCTGCTAGTGAAATCTCACATACCTGGTGATGAATTCCACAGAGAAATCTTTCAATTTCGGGGATTGAACTGAGGAAAACTTATTGGTTATTCTTGAGAAAGCTATCGCTTGTTTCTTCCCTTTTTGCTCTAAGTTTTGATGAATTTAGGAGAATGATCAACTAGGGTGGTATCTGATTAAGTTACTAGGCCTAAACTTACCAAAACAACGTATTTTAAGGGTTAAACGATGCAGTTAACACGCCCAACGCATAGGGGAAAAGACCAAATGAGCCCTAACTTAAAAGCTATCGGGGGCCAATGACGGGACCGTCAATCAACTGACGACCTGTTCTATTAGTTCATCGATCGGCTTCAGAGGATGGGATCTGGGGGGTCTAAACCACAGCCTGGACCAGGGATTATGGTCTGACCTATTGTCCGTAGGTCCTGGGTAGGTCTAGACTTGGATGGATTTTTTTGGGATTCTGGGGAGGGGGTTGCAGGTGGCCAACCACGGACCAAAATACCCCTCATAATTTGGGTAACTTTCCTTATTTGGACAGCCCAATTTCAAACGGGCATATCTCCCTCATACGAACTCAAAAATTAGCAAACTCAATGGCGTTGGAAAGAGGATTCCAGTACCTTTTATTTGATATCTTATGGGACACCTAACTCATCATGTACTGAAAGTTATGGTCGTTTGAATTTGACCCCAAACTCATAACTCAAGCATAACTTGCAAAATTTCAGATTTTTCTATTTCCAATTTAGTTCTTTCTTTTTTTAGCTCTTTCAAATACCGAGGTGTTACAATATCTCCCCCTTGGGAATATTCGTCCTCGAATGAGATTACTCTAAGTAGACTAAGGGTGGCAACATCTAACACCCATCTCAAACACTCAATATGGAAAGTAACAAAACATTTCAACTAAATTAAATGCCAAGAAAAGGATCAGTACCTTAATTTGGAATTTTTCTGAACTCAAATAGATATGGGTATCTCTCCTTCATATCCTCCTCGGCCTCCCAAGTAGCTTCCTCAACAAACTGATTCCTCCGCAAGACCTTGACTGATTCGACCTCCTTGGTTCTCAACTTGCGAACCTAACAATCAAGAACGGGAATCTCCTCATAAGATAAGTTATCCTTAATACCATTGTATTCGGTCGGTATAATAAGGGAAGGATCGCCCATACACTTCTTCAACATTGAAATGTGGAATACCGGATGGACCGCTACTAACTCTGACGGTAGCTCCAACTTATAAGTTATATTGCCAATCCTCTTGGATATCCTATAAGGGCCAATATACCAGGGACTAAGCTTCCCCTTCTTTCCAAACTTCATAACACCCTTCATGAGTGAAACCTTCAAATAAACCCAATCATCTACCTCAAACTCTAAGTCTTTTCTCCTAACATCAGTATAGGATTTCTTATGACTCTGTGTTGTTGTTTTAAACCTTTATTGAATAGTCTTCACTTTCTCCATAGCTTAACGAACTAAGTCTGGTCCTTTCAACCCAGCCTCACCAACATATAACCATCCCATAGGAGATTTTTATCTTCTCCCATAAAGAGCCTCACAAGGAGCCACCTGGATGCTAGAGTGATAATTATTTTTGTAAGAAAACTCAATAAGAGGTAAGTGATCATCCCAATTACCTTTGAAATCGATCACACACGCTCTCAACATATCCTCTAAAGTATGAATTGTGCGCTCTGCTTGACCATCAATCTGAGGATGAAAAGGTGTACTCAGATTTACCTTGGAACCCAAACCTTTCTGGAAAGACTTCCAAAATTGGGCGGTGAATTGTGCACCTCTATTTGAATTAATGGAGACCGAAACTCCATGAAGTCTAACTATCTCTTGAATATATAACTTGGCATAATCCTCTGTTGAAAAAGTAGTCTTTACCGGTAAGAAATGGGTTGAGTTAGTCATTCAATCTACAATCACCCAAATCAAATCATGATGCCTACGAGACCATGGTAAACCTGTAATGAAATCCATATTGATCATCTCCCACTTCCATTTCGGAATATCTATGTTCTGAGCCATACCACCAGGCCTCTAGTGCTCTACCTTTACTAGTTGGCAATTCGGGCACATAGCAATGAACTCTGCATTACCCCTCTTCATACTACTCCAACATTAGACTTCTCTAAATTAATGATACATCTTTGTGGAACCAGGATGGATGGAATATCTGGAGCTATGAGCTTCCTTCATGATCTTCTCTTAGAGTTCATCCACCTTTGGTATACACACTCTACCTTGATACCTCAATACGCCAATCCCCCTTGTTCAAAAGCCATCACTTTCTGCCAATGAACATTTACCTTCAATTCAAGAAAAATAGGATCTTGGTCTTGTTCCCTTTTTACTTCAGAAACTAGTGACGATTCAACCCCATTCATCAGTACGACTCCTCCTTTGTTGGAATCCATTAATCGGACTCCTAATCGTGTAAGGTTGTGCACATATTTTTCTAAATCTTTCTTGTCCTCTTCAATGTGGGAAGTACTACCCATATAAAACCTACTCAAGGCATCAACAACAACATTAGCTTTACCTGGGTGATAGAGAATACTCATGTCATAATCCTTGAGTAATTCCAACCACCTCATATGTTTGAGATTAAACTCTTTCTGACTGAACACATACTAAAGACTCTTGTGATCGGTGAACACATCAACATGAACACCATAAAGAGAGTGACGCCATATTTTCAAAGCAAACACTACAACAGCAAACTCTAGATCATGGGTAGGGTAATTCCTCTCATGAATCTTAAGTTGTCTGGAGCCATAAGTTATAACCTTGCCATTTTGCATTAACATTCAACCCAATCAAACTCTGGACGCATCACAATACACAATGAAGCCTTGTGTACCTTCTGGTAAGGTCAACACTGGGGGCAGTCAACCTAGTTTTCAATTCGTGAAAGTTTTTATCACAAGCTTCCGACTATTGAAACTTAACTGTTTACTAAATAAAAATAGTCAACGGGGATGAAATAGTTGAGAACCCCTCGACAAACCTCCTATAATAACCAGCCAATCCCAAGAAACTCTTAATATAAGTTGGAGATATGAGTCTAGGCCATTTCTGTACTACCTCAATCTTTTGAGTATTAACTCGAATCCCATTGCCAAAACCAATGTGGCCTAAGAATACCACAGACTCAAGCTAAATTCACACTCAGAGAATTTAGCATACAACTCTCTATCCTTGAGAGTTTGAAGAACTGCTCTAAGATGACTAGCATGATCCTCCTCATTCCTCGAATAAATTAGAATGTCATCAATAAATACGATAACAAACATATCTAGATAAGGCCTAAACATTATGTTCATAAGATCCATAAACATTACAGGTGCATTAGTTAGCGAAAAGACATAACCAGAAACTCATTATGACCATAGAGGGTCCTGAAAGCTATCTTAGGGATATCACTTTCTCTTACTCTCAATTGATGATAGCCTGATCTAAGGTCTATCATAGAAAAACAAGTGTCACCCTGAAGTTGATCGAGTTTTACAATCAACTAAGGCATAACAAGCATGAAGGTAGTTCATACCTATAATAACATTGAAATCTACCATGTCTAACTCGACTAAGTCAGCAATGTTGTCCTTGTGATTAATAGAGATTGTACAACCACAATAAACTCTCTCAACTAGAATAGACACACCAGCAGGTGTACAAACATTGAAAGGCTCAAGAAGTTGCTTAGGAAGAATATCAAAATTCATGACAATATAAGGAGTCACAAAAGATAGACTCTCTCATGGATCTAGCAAAGCATAAACATCAAAAGTAAAGACTTTAATCATACCAGTGACAACATCTGGCAAACTCTCTTGCTCTTGGTGACTAGTGATAGCATATAGACGGTTTGCTCCTCCGTATGTTCCTGAAGTAGCCCCTCTAGGTGCAACTCTGCCTGGTGGATCAACTGAACAAGATTGGGATCTATTGCCCCCATTACCATTACCTTATCTGTTCTTTAGAAACTCTCTCATGAAGTGACCATTTTGACCACACTTGAAACATCTAGTGGAGCCATCACGACACACTCCTCAGTGGGTCCTACCATACTTAGCACATGCAGGAGTCCCATTACCTCCTTGTGTCGTACTACCATGAGACCGTGCAGGTCTAGCTCTGAAGTTCTGTGAATTCTGATTCTTAAACTCACATTTATTCCTTGGTGAAGGTACACTAGCAGATGACGGAGCAAGTCCATTTTGCTTATGTTGGAAGATGATCGGTTTGCATTACTCTTCTACTACCTGGACTCATTTCTTGATGTCTTGGCTTTCTTATTTCGGAACTCTTCTCTATCCCTCATATTATCTTCTCATCCTGTTGCACATGGATCATAATTCTTGATATGTCCATATCTCCTATCAGCATAATTGTTTTGTCCTCCTTACTTGACAGACGAGACAACCCAGCAATGAATAGACTCATCATGCTCCTCATGTCAACAACTATCTCCGAGGCATAATGGGAAGGTTGGGTGAACTTGAGGTTGTACTCATGCACACTCATTGATTTCTGCTTAAAAGTGAGGAATTCTCTTACCTTGGCTTCTCTCAGTTCATGGGGAAAGAAACATCCCAAGAAGGCCTCCTCAAACACAACCCAGTTCACAATTGGTGCACCCTCATCTCTATTCTTCTTGTATTGACCAGATTCTAGCGACACCTTTCAATTGGTATGCAACTAGTTCCACTCGCTCAGCATCAGCAACATGCATAATCTCAAAAACCTTCAATGGCTCTTCCATAAAGTTTTTTGGATCCTTAATGACACTTGAACCGGTGAAGTCTGGAGAATTCATCCTTCAGAACTGCCGAATCCTTGACATATTAGCCACATCATGTCGAACCTCTCTCTGTTGCCCAGCTTGGTTGGTCACAACTTGACTCAACATCCAGATAGCTTCCCGGAACTAACCATTCGTGACCTCTCCTTGGGGTTTCACTTTTGGTGCATTGGGTATCCCTTGATCCGAAACATTCTTCCTAGCAGGACGATCTTAGAATGAAACTCTTATAAAGATGAACTCTATCGCACGAAAGGAGTATGAAAGAAGTGAGATAATTCATAAATGGCACGTCCTCCTAATTATAGATGTGGTGCACTTCACACTGATAACTAGGACTCTACAGACACGGCTTCATAGACACCCTTGGACTCTTGAACTTTGTGCTTTGATGCCAAGTTTGTCACGCCCCGAGCCTACACACTGGATGTGACCGGTACTCAAGAACCATTGTTGGCCCCAAGCAAACCATTGTCCTAGATTAACTCTTAGTGAAAGACTTACTCATATCAAAAGCACTTTAAAAAGTAAACTATAACCCAAATGTATCAAAAGATAAAATGAGAATGTTTTAGAAATAAACATTCAACTAGACAAAATGGCAACTCAAGTCTCAACATGAACAACTGAAAATGAAAAGACTCATGAACTAGTGTATATATATATATCTTGAAGCCTATAATACTATAAGGGATGTTGGAACAAGACCGCTGATCATCCTAACAACTGAAATAACTAAAAATAAAGAAGGGATCCTCCGAATGCAAAGAGACTCACCAAATAACTCTGGAGCTCAACTGGATCAACAAAGAGCTGGATGTTGATCCTGGTTACATGTATGTATATCATAAAAGATGAAGGCCAAATGGCGTCAGTACATGGAATGTACAAGCATGTGAGGGGAAATCTAAAACATGACATAAGCTTGAATAGGAACTGAAGAAACACTTACCTCGTCTCAACTCAACTCAACTCATTTCAATATAAGATAGTAGAAAAAATGCAGTATAAATAAAAGCTTTAAAACAGTAGATAACAACTCAATGTATTAGAAATACAATATAAACTCTGTTTGGGAGATTCTCTAACCGATAACCATCACTATGAGCTATGTGATAATACATCGTCTAGCCCACGCTGCCAGAACTGTCCTATACTTTGTCGGGGTATAGAACTCCTTAACTAAGTGGATCCACTATTCTATGCTAAAAAGCAATAAATGAATCATCTAAAAAGTATGACCCTTTTATATCCACATTGGCTACATGGTTTAGGGGGTTGTGAGTTGTTAGAACTTTCCCACATATCGGTGCTTAATACTACTCCCAAAATATACTTAGCACATTGTGTTTTAAAGAAAACATTTCCTCTTCTTCAATTTTGAGATTATTATTCTAAAGGTTCCTCTAAAAGGAGATAATATTGTAAACTGTTCATGAACTCTTTGGAAATCGGTGTTTCCTCTTTTCTTAAATGTAAAAACATTTATCTGGGAATACTTAGTTCACATATATCATTTTAATGAAAATGAACTCAACTCTTACTCTTCCTCAACTCAATGCTCAAGTCTTAAAACAAGTTTAAAAACATTTTCTAAAAAGACTTCTTAAAATGACTCGAAGAACTCTCAAGATTTGACTCTTAGCTCTACCTTGAATTTAAATTATGAATTCAAGGTTATGATTCATGTTGTGAATGATTTTTAGATGTTTAGAAGAAGTTTAGAGTAGTTAGAATCAATAGAGAGTAAAGGTATACTTTAAAAGAACTTAGATGGGTAAAACAATGGAAAAAGGGCGGGGCCAGGCGATGCTCTGATCCTAATTCTTCTTAATCAATTTTTTTCTCAATTACTCCTTAGATTCAATTACCCGATATAGATTCAATTATCCAATACAAATACGTAAGAATCTACTCAAAAAAACTCTTAAACTTAATACGATTATCTCAAGAACTCATCAAACCCATCTTAATTCAAGAACGAAAGCAAACCTTCAAGAACACTAATCAAGAACTCTAATCCTTCAACTTTTAAGAACAAAATTACGCTGAAAATTAAATGATTGGTGTGTGGGTGAACGAACTCAACACTATGAGAACTCACATACCTCGATTTGGTGAAATAACTCCTCGATTCACAAAAATCTTGCTCGTTCTTCCTTTTTCTTCTTATTTCCTCTTCTTGAATTCTTCTCTAAAACCCTAAGCGTAAATTGTTTTAGGAAAACTGAATCAAATTAGTTTAGACCCCTAATTATTTACTAAAAAATGAATTAATCTGATTGGGTTAGGAAAAGACCAAAATAACCCTCATAATTTCGGGTAACTTTCCTTATTTGGACAGCCCAACTTCAAATGGACATATATCTCTCATACGAGCTCGAAAATCAGCAAACTCGGTGGCGTTGGAAAGAGGATTTGAAGACCTATCATTTGATATCTTATAGGTCACCTGACTTATCTTGTACTGAAAGTTATGGTTGTTTGAATTTGACCCCAAACTCACAACTCAAGCATAAGTTGCAAAATTTCAGATTTTGCTATTTTTAATTTAGTTCTTTCTATTTTTAGCTCTTTCAAATACTGAGGTGTTAAAATTGCCAACAAGTCAAGGTTGAAAACCAAAAGCCATGTGGTGTGGCTAAGAACATAGCTCTTTCGGAATTGAAGTGGGAGAATATGGACTTAATTACTTGTCACGACCTAAAGTAGACCTTAGGTGTAACATGGCGTATAGGATTGAGAGGCCCTCCACAAGCCATTTGCATACATCATACAAGATAATAGAAGTAAAGAGTTTAAAAGTAGTGGTTCATATAAAATAGTGTGACAAGAGCGGAAGTTTAAACGTAAGTCTCAAAGTCATCTATTACATCATAAGGAAAGTGATTGAGAAATAACCCATACATCACATACAAAGTCTGAAAACGAAAGTGACATGAAAGCAATAAAAGAATCTTGACCCAAGGATCATGAGGACTCACCAATCTTCAAAGCTCAAACGAATCAACTAGACACAAGTATGGGGAATAGGAACGCCAGACCCTACATTAGTGAAACAATGTAGGGAAAAGTATGCATTAGTACATGGAATGTACCAGGTATGATAGCAATGCATAAGTTATGAAATCATGCAAAAAGGATTGTGTATGACATGGAATGACCATGCTAAATCATAAAACATCATGTTAGAAAACATAAATCATAATCATGGTCAATGCAAACTAAACATCTTATAAAACACTTGTGAGATTTAGAAAGTAACCTTAGTTCATTATTATGGGAAGTTTGCTTTTAACTGACTTAGAGCATGTGAGCTATAACATGGAATTCAGTGTTTATCCCACACCAAAAAGATATGTCCTTACTTGCCAAGGTAAGAACCATATACTTCAGCAAAAGTGGATCCACGGGCTTGATGAGTCCAAGATTTTGACTCATTTAGGGCTTTGTTTTGATAGTTTTAGTATCCTCAAATGCCCAATTTATGTTATAAGCTAATGCTAAAGCATTGATTTTTAGGTATGTAAGCTAAGGAGCAAGGCAAGGACATTACCAGGCAAAAAGGAGCAAAACAAGCTGAATAAGTCAAGAACAGCGATCCTGATGATCGCCAAGACCACTCGGCGAACTGCCGAGTGTCTCTTTAGCTCGCCCAAAGTTCCAGCGTGCCAACCATGGGGAAGAACCAACTTGGCGACAGGAATGGGCAGTCGGTGAATCTCTGAATGACTTCACGAGGGCAACTTTGAGCGCCAAAAGTTACAGGACTTTCAATAAAGGTGCAAGCAAATTGGTGATCCAAAGAAGCAAAGGGTGTGTCGCCGAATCGATGGCGACCCTGACATTGACCGCCTAAAGTTACACTTCATATAAGATGAATATTTAAAATAAGAAGGCGATGGACAGATAAGATCGGTGAGTCATCGATTAGTCGATGAAGCCCGACTTCCACCGCCGATTTTGCCCCAAAAAGCCAACTTTTGAATGAGTGTAAATTGATTTTTTGAAGAGGGAGAAGGCATTGAGAAATATTAGGAAAATCTTACCAAAAACAACAAAACACTATTCTTGTTGAACTTTGAGGTTTTCAAGTAGATTTCAAGTAAATTTCGAATTGGGTATTGTAAATAAATCTCTTTTGAACCATTTCAAGAGTTTAGAGATCTATACCCAGCCATTGAAAATGTAATGGGTATTGAATCCTTACTTTTTATGATGACTAGCTAAAACCTTCATACTTGGGGGTGTGACTATGTGACTATCGTCTTATTTAGCTGATGGGTGTTAGGGATTATTGACCTTAAAGTTATTTTGAAGTGGGTTTGATTTATAGTTGTTGTTAATTTGATATATTAGAGTGTGCATTTCAATGTTGTTAGTGTTTTATGATTGCTTGAGAGAGAGGTGTAAAACCAAGGCTATAAATTAGCATTTGTAGTCATTGGGTTGTTGTGGGTTTAGCTCGAGAGAGTGGATTCTAAGCTCAATGCTACCCATCTAGCTTGGGAGAGTAGGTGACGTGAGGTTTTGGGTTGTTTATCTTGAGAAGCTTGTGAGGTTCGAAAAAACTCACCTGAATCGTAATGGTTGTTCAACAGAAAGCCATTACATCTAAGGTCTAGCCTACCCGCTAAGATTTAGAAATCGTTAGTAATTACCAGGCACCCATTTAGCGAAATTGATAGTTGGTCGGTCATACCCTCGAGTATCTCTTAATTACTTGTTTCTTCTTTAAGGTGTGAAATTGTTTTAGTTACTAAGTGACAAACCATTCCCCCATTTGACATTGATGTCACCCCCTTAATTTATTTAAGTATTTTCGGCAACTTTCATTCCTACAACTGATCTAATTGCATTTATAACTTCATAATTGAATTCAAGTTTGTGCCGCTCCATGTGGGTTCGACCCCAACTCACTTGTTGGGTTTTATACTAGATTTCGATCGTCTACACCTAGTACCGGATGAGGTGTAGTTGAGTGTTAATAAAAAATGTCTTTCGAAGACAAATCTATGGTGGCACATTGTTATGAGACATTGGTAATCGCCACTTGTCCCTCAGTGCTAAGCATAAATGATGAGTTCGATATTTGGACTCATTTAGGGCTTGGTTTTGATAGTTTTAGTATCCCCAAATGCCTAATTATGCTATAAACTGATGTTAAAACCTTGATTTTCAGGTATGTGAGCTAGGAGTGTGCACTATTCGGGTTAAACCGAAGAACCAAACCAAATCAAACTAAATTTTTCTTTGGATTGGTTTACTGGTTTTTTGGTTTTTCAGATTGGTTTTGGATTAATAAATTACTTTTTTTGGTTTTTCGATTTGGTTTCGGATTTAAAAAGTAAAAACCAAAAAAACCAAATTATCTCTCTCTCTCTCTCTCTCTATATATATATATATATATATATATATATATTTAGGTCTAGAATTAAGTTGGAGTGAACCACTTTTGTCCCTTTTTTGGTTATTGTCTTTCACGATGATTACATTTATATTTTATGCTTGAACATCTATAATAGGTATACTTATAAGTATTGTGCTTTAAGTTTTTCTTATGATTTATATTAGAAAGTATATTTAAGGGATTCAATATTATTACTTTGGTTATGTTATTAATTATTGACATAATCGAATAACCAAATCGAAAAAAGTCGAACCGAATAGAAGAAAACCAAATCAAACCAAATTTATTTTGGATCGGATTGGCTACACTTTTACAAAACCAAAACAAAAAATCCAAATCGGATAACCAAATGCACACCCCTAATGTGAGCTAAGGAGCAAGGTAAGGACACTAACATGCAAAAATGAGAATAACAAGCTGAAGAAGTGAAGAAAGGTGATCCTGGTGATCGTCAAGACCACTCGGTGACTCGCCAAGTGGCGCTTCTGCCCGCCTAAAGTTCCAGTGTGCCAGCCTCCCTGAGGGAAAAAACCAAGTCGGCGATATGAATGAGTAGTCGGCGAATCGCTGATCGGTTCCGCGATGACAGGATAGATCGCCCAAAGTTACAAGACTTGGAGATGCTGAGAACCAATGCATAATGGCGATGGAAGAGAGCAAAGGGCGGATCGTCAAACTACTCGACGAGGCCGACTTATCTCGCCTAATGGCCTTTCAGGCCAAATTTTTGGGCACCTATAAATTGATTTTTGAACTGAAAATTGAGAATCTAGCTTTCATTGAGGAGAGTTTTCTTTTGAGTTTTAGAGTTCCATTGTAAACTTTAAAGCTTTTTGAGACTCAATTTCGAGATTTTGCAAGTGGGTTGCTTAAATTCTTCAATTTGGACCATTGTAAAGACTTGGGAGCAAATACCCAGATCATGACGAATGTATTTGGTAATAGTTTCCCTATTTTTATGATGTGTGGCTAAAACTCCAATTCTTTGGGTGTGATAATGTGATTATTGGTTGAATTAGCTTATGGGTATGAGTAATTACTAATTTAGATGCTTAATTGAAGTGGTTTTAATCATTAGGTGAGTTTTAATTTATGAATTGTAGTTGTAAATGCAGTTTTAATTTTCTGTTCTTAGCTTGCTCGAGAGAGAGGTTTTGGAACGAAGGCTTTTGATTAATGGTTTGTAGGTATTGGGTTGATATGGGTTCAGCTCGAGAGAGTGAATCCTAAATCTAATCCTACCCGTCTAGCTCGAAAGAGTAGATGAATTAAGGTGTGGGATGTTCTTAATTGCTATGCTTGTTGATGATCGAAAGAAATCACTTGAATTGGGATAATTGTTTGGAAAGCTATTTCACTCATATTCTAGCCTACCCACTGACATTTAGCTATTTATTAGTAGTTTCAATTACCCATATAGCAAAAATTGCCTATAATCGATCACATCTCGAGAAATCCCCTCTATATTGTTATTTTCTACTGTTTGATTGTGCGTTGTAGTTGATAATTGCAAACCAAAACCACACATTTAACATTCATTGTCACCCCTTAGACTTGTTTACATAACTTTCTCGATAATTTCTACTCCTATAGCTATTTAGATTACATTTGTACTTCATACTTGAATTTGAACACGTATAGCTCCATGTGGGTTCGACCCCAACTCTTCGTTGGGTTTTATACTGCTTAATGATTGTTTGCACCTAGAATTGGATGAGGTGTGCTTGAAATGTTCATCAATAAATTCCACAGAATAGTCATTAATATTAACTTGTCTTATTATCCATGGAAAGACACAATTAAGTAGTCAATCCAAGCTAGATCATTAAGAATAACTCCTTAATTTTGATTCAACTTAAGTGAGAAAACCTTTCAACCTTATGAATCATTTTGTGTGAAAAACCTTTCACAATTATGTTTTGAGTGGTATATGAGAAATCCTTTCACAACAACATATATGCTTTACTATCAAAGCAACCTTAAAGCATTTATCAATTTCATAAAGAAACATGCATATCTTCATAAATTCATCTTTCATAGTTCATAAGTTTAATCGTGTGATCAAAATCTAGAAAGCAGTGGATCATGTATGGGTTCATGTGAATTCAACTTAAGAACAGGTAATTACTTCAATTCATGCATAAAAAGATAGAAAACAATCAATTAGATCATAGTTGAAAAGAACTCAAGCGATTGAATAAAACCCTAATTTCAATTGGAGATTCTAACTTGTAAAATTGGAGAATTTAGGAACCCTATGGAGGAAAGGACTCCATAGGTGAATACTATCATACATTGATGTCAAAAGCCCACAAAGATTGGAGGATTGAAGACTCGTGGTTGAACCTTCCTCCTCCTCCTGAGAGAATTTGGGAGGATGACTTTGGTTGGTTTTAGGAAATTTTGGAGAATGAATTGAAAGTGGTTAGTTTGGGGATTAAAATCATTATAAAGGGTTCATGGTAAAAGGTAAAATGACATAGTTTAGGCATTATTCGATTAGGAAAAAGACCAAAAAGCTCTTCAAAATAACTATCGACCACCATCTACGGTTTGGACCTATGGTCTTTATATCCTACTACGGGCTGTACTGGTCAACCGTAGAAAGTGATCAGAGATTCTTAATTCGGTCAACACTCGATTGAACCCATGTACTGCTCATAGGTCTTCCTACGGGCCGTACATACTAACTGTAGAACAAACATTTAACTTTATAATTTTTCTAAGTCTGAGGCTGACCTACCAGACCTATCTACGGCTTATCTATGGAATGACGGATCGTCCTAGTGAACCTCAAAAAGGGTATTGGACTTGTTTTTAAAAAATTATTTTCCCCCATTTCCTACGGTTGCCATCTACAACCCGTAAAAGCTTTTATGGTATGTAGATGGGACCCTAAGACACAACCACCAACCCAAAATAATATTTTTCCTTCTTTTTCAAATCCGAGTTGTTACAATATCTCTCCCTTGGAAACATTCGTCCTTGAATGGAACTCAAGATATCATAAGGAGGATAGGAAGAAGATCTAACAGTCCAACAAGAATACAACTGCATCAATAACACACAACCAAGGAAGAATCATCAACTCTATGCTCAAACATATTCAAAACATCATTTCATAGGGTATATATGCAAATCACTCTCAAATGCATACAATCATGATGAAATCAATCAAGTTACCTCATTTTTTTTAATTAAAAAATTAAAATTTCATGAGCATGCATGCATGAAGAAACATGAGAATGACTAAGATATAAGGATGGACCATGAGGAACTAAATACCTTAAGCTAGAGTGGGGTCGGAGGGAAAGAGATGGGGATAACGGGACTCCATATTGGCCTCGGCCACTCAAGTAGCACCCTCAACTCCTTGATTCCTCCATAATACTTTTAAGGATGCAACTTCCTTATTTCTAAGCTTCTTAACTTGCCGGTCCAAAATCTCAACTGGAACCTCTTCATAAGAAAGATTTTCTTTAACTCCCAAACCCTCCAAGGGAACTATGGATGTTGGATATCCAACACATTTCTTCAACAAGGAGACGTGGAAAATTGGATATACCGACACCAAGTCATTAGGCAAATCGAGTTTATAAGCAACTATACCAATACCCCTCAAAATCTGATGGGCCCAAGTAACGGGGACTAAGCTTCCCTTTCTTTTCAAACCTCATCACATTTCAAGTAAACCCAATCATGTACATCAAACTCAAGGTCTCTCCTTCTAACATCGACATAGGACTTTTGTCGACTTTAAGTTGTTTTCAACCTTTCTCTATAACCAATTTTACTTTGAGTTGTTTTCAACTCTTCTCCATAACCAATTTTTCTTTATAGCCTTATGAATTCAACCATTCCAGCAGCGTTATGAATCGTGGACTGAGAGACTCAAGAGTAGGAATGTCGCATTGCAATTGAAATTAATTTTCTTTGTTTATTCTTTCTTTTATTGGTGCCTTGGAATTAATTGTTGGGTTTTAAAATGTGTGAATGAAAAATGAAGAGTTGTGACTTTAGTGAAAATTTGTGACTTTTGTGAAAAATTGTGACTTATGAAAAGTTATGACTTTTATGAAGAGTTTTGACTTTTTCGTAAGGTTGTGACTTTTAAAAAGGGTTAAATAAAAATGCTAATCTATGAGGGGGCCACATAGGTGGGTCTAAGATTCTCTTTTATATATATATAAAAGATAAATAATGACTTGGAAGTTTATTTTTTAGAGATTAATTGGGAAACATGTAAGAAATTGTATTATTTTTTATTGAACCATTTTCATTTACTATCTTGAATATTTTAGTACATTTAAAGAAATTAACTTAATAAATAATGTTCTATCAGTCTTATAACATGTAAAAAAATTTAATTAAGTTTGAACCCACATAAAATCACATATATCTGCAATCTGCAACCCGCAACCCGCAACCCCCCACCCCACATTAATTTTGTTAGAAACCACTTCAACCCGCCCTACATCTCTCCCGCCCCACACAACCCTAAACCCGTCCGGCACATAGCTTTAAATCCACCCCGCTTCGCCCTATTGTCATCCCTATTACTAATGCAGGCATTACTAATACACTCTATTTAACATTACTTTTACACTCTACCAAACAAAATCATCACATAAAATCAGTCGTTACATAAAATCAGTCTTTTCATAGGTTAGCTAACCATACATTTTAAACGATACGATACAATAGAACGTAAGTAACAATCAAAACAAACTTTGTATTTAAACTAACAATACAATACAATATAGTAAGTAACAATCATCCAAACAAGGTGTAATACAACCAATATTAATACACTTCCTCCGTTCACTTTTACTTGTCACAGTTTAACTTGACACACCCATTGAGAAAATAATTATTGATATATATATTTTACCAAACTATCCTTTATTAAATGTTGTCTTGGAAAATGATTTGGAAAATAAATATTTGATGCTAGGGGTAAAACATGAAAAAAAATTATTGTCTTTTCTTGATATGTCAAAAGTGACAAGTAAAAATGAAAATTTATTTTAGAAAGGGAAAAGGGTCTGATAACAGTAAGAGTAAATATGAGTCACTTTTATAATGAGGGTATATCAACTTCAAATGACAAAGTTAAGGGGTATATCAGACCCTTTTCACTTTTAGAAATAAGTGACAAATAAAAGTAAATCGAGAGAATACCATATTTGAAATTATTCTTATACTTCCTACCAAACCATCCTGAATAAATAATAAAACTTGGAAGCAAAGGTTTGTGCAATTGACCTACCACACTCATCATAACTCTAATATAATAATGCAAATTACCATATGTTATATGATTTTAAACAAATCAAAATAATTAACCCCCCTCCCCCGTAACTTTGCACTCTCACTTACAAGAAAATAAAACAAAAACACTAGTACCATTCTATTCCCTCTTCATACCTATCCATCACTTCCCCACCCCACACACCAACACAAACACGTAGACTATGTAATACGCTATGTCCCCTTCTCCATTTCGTCTCTTTCCTTGAAAACCCTAGAAATCTCAGGTTTTTAAAGAAAAGGGGACTTTGAATCGGTGCAATTTTATCCTTTTCTCCTTCTTTGTCGGTGTATTTATGGGGTTATATTTCATGGGATTCCCAATTTTCTAAAAAAAATTGGTTGTGAGAAGTTGGTGCTATGGAGAGATCCAATAGCAGAGATTTCAAAGACTTGACTAGCTCCTCTAGCTCCATCTCAGGTAGCGTAGCTCACTGATTTTTTTTCGTTCTTGAATCTTCAGATCGTTTTATTCTTTTTTTTTTGGGGTGTGGTGTGGTGTGGGTAAAATTTGCTCTGATGTGATGCAATTTAATTACCAGTGTTGGGATGGAGTGGGTTCAAATGAAGCTAGTTAGGGAGGATTTATATAGCTGACCTGAACTAATTTGAGATTGAGATGTAAGGATTTCACTTTCTGTTCTATTGGTGTAAATTTTTGTTTGATTCGTTGTTTTACTGTAGTTATCAGTATTGGGATCAAATGGATGACAGGCCGTTATGTGGCTGACCCTAGTAGTTTAGGATTGAGGTGTAATTATTTGTATGTTTTTTTTTTTTGGGGGTTGGGGATGGAGGTCAGGAGTTCAAATGTGCTTTCATTCAGTGGAATGAGATTTAGGAAATTCATGTAATTGTATCCTTACTAGTTTGGCAGTGAGTTGTAGCCAGTATTGTCAAAGGTAAGCCCTGGAGCGAAGCTCATAACGTGTTGAGCATTTTGCCAAGCTTAATGTGCGCTTTAGTGTTGTTATCAAGGTTCTAAGGTGTTCTGTCCCTTTCCAATGAGCCTTTTCAGTCGGAAAAGGCGACACTAAACAAGTGATATTTCACTTTATTGTAATTTTTTTTTCAATTTCTTTGTTTGTAAATTTGTCACCCATGCTTATAATATTAGTCTTGGATTATACATATTTATTTGTATTTTTTTTCTCCCTTTGCGCCATTTTTCATTAAAGTGCATGCTTTATTTGCGCTTAAAGTCCCAATGGACCTTAGAGCTATTTTGCTTTCGATAACACTGGTTGTAGCAGTACTTGATGTTGCTCTTCTCAATACCTTACTTTACATTCTATTTTTTGTTGATTTTCCTTGTTCTACATGTCGTCATTAGTATGGGAGAAGATCAAGATTTGTATGTTTTAACTGTGTAAAGTATGTGGTAGAGTTGACTGTTCATTTGGGCTTTGATGCAGATGGTGCCCTCTTTGATGCATCACAATATGCATTTTTTGGGCGAGATATAGCGGAGGAAGTTGAATTGGGTGGTTTAGAGGATGGAAAAGACAATAGTGATCTGGCTGTTGGAGGTGGATTAGGTGACGACGAGATACAGGAGTATCATTTATTTGAGAAAGACGAGGTACAATCTGCTTACCCTTCCTTTGGACCTTATATGAAATAGTGCTGAGGCTTGGGATTTCAAACACGGATGTAATCAACATGATCTCCTGTTGCGACTGAACGTATGACGACCTGTTTAACTCACAATATCCATCATATCATCTATGAAATTGGGGAAATCCATCATAACACATGGAGATTATTTTCATGCCGTAGGCCATGAAATTGGGGAAATTGGTTGAAAGTTATTGTGCATTTGAGACGTGTATACAAATGATCTAGGTTTTCATGTTAACTTTCTCAAAAAAATAAATAAATGATCTAGGTTTTGCCAAGTGTTTTACTATTGATCCTTGTTTTTAGTTCACGTGTTTCTGGTCAGCACTATTGTTTCAATCCTATATGAAATGAGCTAGAGTAGTTGTTTTGGCAACAGAGTCATCAAATAGAAAGGATGTTTTATAGTTCTGCTGCACCCTGATCCGTTCTTTTCTTGCTTTCTCACCTTAGTACCCTAAAACACTCCCCCTTTTCTAATCTTAAAAGTTATCTCCCCCCCTTACCCTACAATGATGACCTGCCTCGTCTCTGCAGCTCACCATAAGTCTAAGTGGCCACTGGGGTTTTGACGATGGTGTTATCCAGGCAATGATCTAATTTTACTAAAGTTGTGATCCCTTATTATGAGTAATCTTCAAAATGCTATAGCTTCCATGAGAGTGTGTGGCCTACTCATGAAGAAGATGCAAGGCTTCTTCACTGATTTATGCCTTTGTTAAGTACCGTCCTCGATTAAAATGTTAAAATTTGTGGAGACTTGAGAATTTGTGAATCTCAGCACCATCAAATAGACCTTAGACATTAGCTTTGCTTCCCCCCCTTTCTCTCTTCAAAAATATGTGCTCCACTTTCTGTTATTCTGAATAAATGGTTTGTCAGGGCTGGTAACCTTTAAAGTTGCTTGCATTTATTCTACGAGTGATCTTCAAGCATCTTTTTTATGATTTGTGTTGTGGACTTTTCCTTGGTGTTGTAAGTAAGCTATATTTGCTGATTACCTCGATAAGTTGCAGGCTTTGGCAGTATTTGCTATTTAGTGCCTCTAATTCAGTGCTTAATTTCCAGGGATCTGCTGTGGGCTCATTATCAGACATAGATGATCTAGCAACGACATTTTCAAAGGTCAGCTGATGCAACATCTTTTTTAGGTGGCAATATTGATTTGATTACCTGATGTTGTGAGCCATTTGTCTTAGACTTATTTTACCTTTTCTAATCGCGTGCCTTCCAAATAGCATGAGTCTTTTTCTTTTTCCCGTCTTTTTCTGTGAGACACAGTATGTCTTGAACTTATTTTGTACTATTGTTGTGTAAAAACATCTAAAGCACTAAACCGTGCTTGACTTTTTACATCCTCTACAGAGCTGTGAATATATACTTGTACTAGATCAATCTGAATGCTTTTCTTTCCTTTTCTCCAGTTGAACAGAAATGTCACTGGACCAAGGCATCCTGGTGTTATTGGTGACCGTGGATCAGGCTCTTTTTCAAGGGAAAGTAAGTGCACATATTGATTCATCTTTAGTCCTTCCGTGATGTTATCTGAATATTTGATAAATCTCCTGGACTAGTTCATGTATTGTCTGAAATATACCTTTACTTGTTAACTTGCCTGAGACTACTTTAAGATTGAAATGATGCCCCTTCATCGTTTTATCCGCCCATGCACATTTATGCTACTAGTCCCAGATTTGTGAATATCTGTGATATCATATGTAGGCACCTCAAAATTCAGACAGTTGTGGCAATAATCCTAGATCTTTTGATCTTTCAGACATCATATAAAGGAACTTGATCTCAGACCTTGGTAGGAATAAGTTATAATCTTGTAGATAATGTGTTTCATCTCCGTGCTTAATTATTAAGATCAGCAATGGTTCTCCCTTTGGGAGACTGAATATCTATATGTGCATGGTAGATGTCTTAAAATCAGCAATCCTTTATCCTTGCTATTACCATTAGAAATGATTTGACCCCGTGGTAGAAATACTGCAATATAACTTCACCTTTCTGGATGATTTATGGGGGAAATCTATCCCGGCATGTGGCCTTGGGCTGCTAGAGTGGGGAGCTTGAGAATCTTCATGGAATGATTTTTTTTTTTGGATAATGAACTTTCATGAAATGATTTATTATCTTCATTTATCCCTAGTAGTGTCTTTATAAGCTTAGGAGAACCCCCCACCGCTCTAAAAAAAAATCATAAAAAATTAACCACCCAAAACAAAGAGAAATAAAACAAAAAGGTGGTTTTCTTAGATGGTGACATGTAGAGTATTTTAAGTACATAGGTTTTAGCCATATCTGTTTTGTTGTTTGTTGAAATGAGATCAACTTATCAAAAAAAATTCAAAGTTGTAATTTTTCTGTTTTTAGCATGTGTTTTCCTCTCCGCATCTCCTGCCACTTGCTGGATCTGCCCCTATATTGGTTTGACGAGCATGTTTTCTTGTGGCACACTTTTGTACCCCCGTTCCATCTCGTGCCTCCTTTTAGGCACACTTAGTTTGTTGATTACTTACTTATGTGATATTCTGTATCTATGAGGTGAACACATTCTTTCAATAGAATGTCATCTGGATTGCCAGTTGCCAGTTCTCAATCTTAAGTTGCAGTGTTATTACTACTCCCTCCGTCCCTTTTTAGTTGTCCACTTTAGAAATGACACACAGATTAAGGCAACAATGATTAGCACAGTGAAGTTACAATTTTACCCTTATGACAACTTTTCACTTCAAAATTACAACCACTTATTTGAATTAAAGTGAAATAAATTGGAGGGAAACAACATACACTTTTACAATTTTCAAGAAGTGTAAATAAGGGTATAATAGGAAAAAATTTGTTGTCCTTTCTTGATTTGTCAAAATGGACAACTAAATAGGGACAACCAAAAAAGGAAATATGGACAAGTAAATAGGGACGGAGGGAGTATGTTACACAAGATGTGCTTTTAGAGATGTCTTTAGGGGAACAGACATTTTCACATCCAAAAAGGGTCCATGTTGCATGAATTATTAGTTTTTGGAGAGTAGAAGTTTAATGTCTAATTTTCATTGGAGTCCTCTCTGAATTAGTTCAATTGACAAACTTGAATGTGAGTTTCTTTTATTTGCTTTTATGTTAAGTTTAGTAGTATATATTGGACTCAAATATTCTCCCTCCGTTCCATTTCACATGACATTTCTTCTTTTTGGCTAGTACTGAAAATTTACATGTTTCTGTATTTGAAAATTCTTTGATCTTAAAATTTTCATTTTGCTCTTAATGACATGCTCTAATGAGAATGAAATGGCATGTTGAGAATAACTACTAATGTGTACTTGGTATGTGCAGGTTCATCTGCAGCTGAATGGGCGAAAGAAGCAGACTTTCATGATTGGTTTGATCAGCATTTATCTGACACTGAATGTTACCAGGAAAGCAAAAAATGGTCTTCACAGCCACATATCTCTGCAGTGCTTGCAGAGTCAAAACCATTGTATAGAACATCGTCATACCCCGAGCAACCCCCACAACCCCAACAACCCCAACAACTTCAGCACTACTCTAGTGAACCCATTTTACTACCGAAATCATCTTATACTTCTTTTCCTCCTCCTGGTGGTAGATCTCAACCCTCACCACATAGCCTTTCGCGACAAAACATGTCATCTCTTTCTGCTGGACCTCAGTCTCCCTATTCTTCTGTGAATCTCTCTTCGTTGCCGAACTCTAATCTGCATTTGACAGGCTTGGCTCACGGGCTTCACTATGGTAGTGGAAACATCCCACATTTGAACCCTACTGGTCTTTCTCATAATTCTAGGTTGCAAAACCAGTGGACCAGCCATGCGGGACTCATCCATGGGGACCATTCTGGTCTCCTAGATAGTGTCTTGCAGCATCAATTTCCTCATCAAAACAGCTTACTATCTCCCCAGTTACTGTCCCCACAGCAGCTGCAACAGCAGAGACTTCATCTTTCAGTTCAGCCTTCTTTAGCTCATTTTTCTGCGCTAAGATCCCAATTGTATAATTCCTTTCCGTCACCATCTCATCTAGGCAAGTATGGATTGGCAGATTTCAGAGATTCACGATCTAAGCCATCACACAAGGTTAGACAAAATGTGTGCTTTTCTAAACAAGGCTCTGATGCTGCTAGCCACAAAAGTGAAAGTAATGTGCCACAGTTCCGATCTAAGTATATGACTGGTGATGAAATAGAGAGCATCCTGAAAATGCAGCATTCTGCAGCACATGGCAATGATCCATATGTAGATGACTACTATCACCAGGCCCGCCTTGCAAAGAAAGCAGCCGAGTCGAGGTCAAAACATCGCTTCTGTCCAAATAAGGAACAGTCTTCTCGGTCACGTAATAGTGCAGAATCACAGCCTCATCTTCATGTTGATGCTCAAGGGCGGGTGTCATTTTCTTCCATCCGCAGGCCTCGTCCACTTCTGGAAGTTGATCCACCAGGCTTTGTTTGCATTGACAGCAGTGCTGACCAGAAGATATCTGAGAGACCCTTGGAACAAGAGCCAATGCTTGCAGCTAGAATTACAATAGAAGATGGTTTCTATCTTCTCACTGAGGTAGATGACATTGACAGGCTCCTTCAGTTTAGTCAGCCCCAAGACGGTGGTGCTCAGCTCAGGCGGAAGCGACAGATCCTGCTGGAAGGCATGGCCGCCTCACTTCAACTAGTTGATCCGCTTGGTAAAGGTGGAAGTTCTGTCGGGCTTACTCCTAAAGATGACATTGTATTTCTATGGTTGGTGTCTCTTCCCAAGGGCCGGAAGCTCATGTCAAGGTATCTTCAGCTTCTTCTACCTGGCAATGAGCTTGTCAGAATAGTTTGTATGGCAATTTTCCGCCATTTGAGGTTTTTGTTTGGCGGTCATCCACCTGATGTAGGAGCAGCTGAGACCATCACTGATCTTGCAAAAGTAGTCTCTAAATGTGTCACTGGCATGGACCTTAATTCACTCAGTGCTTGTCTTGCTGCTGTTGTGTGTTCCTCAGAACAACCACCTCTTCGCCCTATTGGAAGCTCTGCTGGAGATGGAGCTTCTATTATTTTAAAGTCTGTTCTTGAAAGGGCCACTCATCTATTAACTGATTCTCAGGCTGCTAACAGTTTCAGCATGCCTAATCCTGCCCTTTGGCAGGCATCTTTTGATGCCTTTTTTGGTTTACTTACAAAGTATTGTCTGAGTAAGTATGACAGTATCATGCAATCGATTCTAGCACAATCCCAGCCGGATGCTGAAATGATTGGTTCAGAGGCTGCAAGAGCCGTAAGCAGAGAAATGCCTGTGGAACTTTTACGTGCTAGTCTTCCACATACAAATGACCACCAAAAGAAGCTGTTGTTGAATTTTGCTCAGCGGTCTATGCCTGTTACTGGATTCAATTCTCATGGTGGAAGCAGTGGACATATAGATCCCGAATCTGTAAGCTGTTAGCTGAGATGGTAAGATTTCATAATAGCAAGTGCAGTTGTACATCTGTAGGTCTCAAGGTTACTTTCTGGCTTCTCTTTGCCAGAACATGTTCTGCTTCAGCATCAGTCCAGGAGAATATAGAAGGCTGGAAGCAAGGGTATGCATATATGTTAGGCGTCATTTTAAGGCCTAAAGTTCCTCTTCCTCCTAATCCAACTCTTCCCACCTCCATCCCCATCCCCATTTCTCCCACCATCCTTCCCTGTTTCTTTTCTTTCTCTCACTTTTTTCTTTTGCTTCATTGAAGGGAAACATGGGTTTCTTTATCCTTTTCCTTCTTTGTGATGGCTCTCATCTTACTTAACTGTGTATTATGTCTGAAAGAAATGGGGTTATTGGTCACTCTTCTAAGGTTTTCCATTCAAAGAGCTTTATTTTTTATGCTCTTTCTGTAAACTCCGGATAAAAGCTTGAAGGATAGAATGTACAGGTGATTTGTGGAGTTCGGCAACTCTTGATGCACTTGGCCCTCTCCCTCTCTGCTTTCAAGAAGAGGGTAAAAATGATTCTTCACCCTGAAGTAATGTTGCAGGCTCGGAGGAGAAGAGGGTTCAGCTCTGCAGTTTCAGTAGGAGACATTTGCTAGACTTGAAAACTTTCTAAGTGAAAACTGTAATAACTAAATGTTCTTGTGCATTAACAATTACTCTGTTATGTTTCCCCGAAATTGTTTACAAAGTTATTTTAGAACTTGCCTACAGTTCCCTTCATGTCTTGATTATTTCCTGTATGAGGGCTGTGAAGTTTGGTGCAACTACACCTATCTCTTCTTCCCAATTTTGGGGCAGGCTGCTGCTCTGTGCGTGTGTGCATCACTTGTCTGGTGTAAGTTGCCGACTGCCCAGGCAATACCTAGTTATAAGTAAGTTTGCAGGAAGAACCCCGTGTTTCCTCTTTCTTTTTTTTTTCTTTTTCTTTTGTTATGGTAGTCTCTATGTGAGTTTGGACGCAGTTGATTCACTGCATATGTACTGATAACTTTTTTTTTGACAAAATATGTACTGATAACTTTGTCCACCAAGACTTATATAGAAACAATTAAGTAAATTCACGTTTTTTTTGTCTTTGCTGAGATTTATGCAGTCTTTCATGTTTTGTCTGATGCATACTTAATTTGTTTCTGCTTAGAGAAACATAATGTTTTATACTTGCCATTGTAGTTCAAAGGAAAACATTGTTCTTCAGCTTTCTTTAGCTGACATTTGAATTTGCTCATTATGTGGAATGACCTGTTGTCATTTCCTTCTTAATGTAACTTTACTGAATCAACAGCTCTTTAAATGTGGCTAAGATTTTCTTGTTTCAGTTATATTGCTTCTCCAGATGGTAGTTGACAAGTCTGCTACCTAATGATCCAGTATTTTCATTAGGTACTTCCTCTACACTAGGGTGTTACTTTAGATCCTCCTGGTTGAGGAGCTTTATTTTGATCCTTTGGCTGGTATTGATTAGTTTCTATTCCAGTAGCCTTCACCTACTGTGCATACTGCTCAGTTTATTGGTATTATCGCTATATTTTGCAACTCTGCACATATATTAGTGGTGTGATTTCTAATTTTTGTAACACTTGTATTGGAACATTTTTTTTGGTAGTGGTACATTGATTCTCAAATAATAATTTGCAAGAAATGATACATACTAATTAATGGCAGAATACATAATAGGTTCCTGAACTTGTTGAGTTATGCCATCTTCCTTTTAAACACTTGGCTGACATGACATAAAAATCCAACAAATATTTTTTTCTTGATTGTGGGTGTGAAATCCATTGTTTCCCACGCGGAAAGTGCAACCAATCAAAACACTCAACTCGTTTGAATAATTTACACGCAATGTAAAATAAAACCCTAATAAAACCTAAACAATCAAAAGACACTTCATTTTCCCACCAAACACACTTTGATCTGACCCAAATGTTCTTGTAGATGAGAAAATCTTAAGAAATTGGTGTGGTTTTAGTGACATATTTATTCTATTTACAACTAAAATTCTAAGATTTTAAAGTTATTTCGGGTGTTTTATTGAAGGTAGCATCGGAGATTAAACTATGTCAATCATGACTTTGGAGTTCAATCACGATTTTGGAGTTCAGTCTAGTGAGGTAAGTTCATTCTCTACTTTCAATGCCATTTTTATTGTTGTAATGTGATATGTAGTGCATTTTTAGTATTATATTAATGTGACGGTATGTAGTTAGTGTATGGAAAAAAATTAGGGTTTTTTTGTGGTTTTTATTGTTCATGATGTGTTAGGAATTTTTAGGGCATTGTTTTAGGAAATCTTATGGATGACATTATTATAACTTGTTCTCATCATGGTGGTCAATTTATTCAAGGAAAAAATGGACTAACTTATGCTGGAGAAAATGAGGTGGAATATGTTAGTATTGACAAAGATCACTTCTCAATAATTGAATTGTTTTATTAGACTAAAAAAATTGGGTATTTTACTGTTGGTGGGTTCTATTTTAAAGACCCTACAAAAATGTCTTTATTGCGGTGGAAATTAATTCAATTTACTAAGTTAGCGTTTGACTCCAAATTACTAAATATTTTTGGCAAATTATTTTTGGGCGAAGTTTTGAATGAAGTTTCACGATGCGTTTGACCATAAATTTTGGAAGAAATATTTGACTATTTTAAAAAATCTGATTTATGCCATAAGTTCTAAAAATTATTAAAAATAACTTTAAGTTTGCATTATTAGTTTATAGTGAACATATTCCGTTAAAAAATAACCTAATAACATAGTCGATAACAGTCAACAACAACAAAATAACAATATGAGCAAGAACAATACATTAATCGCATACTAAAACTTATCACCGACTCAGGATGAATTATAATTCATTAAAGATAAATTGTTTTTCTCTCCCGATCTTGTTATTAGTTATTAATGGAGTAATTTGGTAGATAAATATTATTTAGAACTAATAAATGATGTTTTTTTTTTATAAAATATAAAAGTTTGGAGTGATATTTTAAATTTTAAAAAATTCTCAAATATTAGAACTTGGTCCAAATACTAGTATTTTCTAGTATTTGAGAACTTGGGATATTTGACAAATATATTTGTCAAGTAATGACAAGTTGCATGGACAACCACCATTTCTCAAGTTTTTTTCCAAAGTTTTCCCAAATGTGAAGCATGTACTGTAGTTGAGAAAAATACTAATGTGGTTGATTAAGAAAACTTACAAGACACAAATGTGATCGACAATGAAGGATTGTTTCATGTTGCTGAATATGAAAATGTTAATGTTTGAAGTTGGGCCAAGTGATATCTCAGATCTAGAAGGGGAATGAGCTGAATCAAATTAAGAAAGCAATACGGACTCTCAAGAGGATACTATTCCTAATGAGGATGACTATGAGGTTAGTGAAGAGTTGGGATCTCTTAGAAATGAAAGGAAATACAAAATAAAAAAAGAAGAAATTTGTTCTAACTGAGGAAATAAGGCTTGATATTGATAGATGAAAAAGAAGAAATCTATTCAAACTGAGGAAATAAGGCTTGGAACAACTGATATTGATAGATGATTTATAGACATATGAAGGAATAAGGCTGTTAGATACATTTGAAGATTAGGAGGGCATGAACAATAATATATAGATAGCTTTGAACTGGATAGTGATGGCAGTAGGGATGATTAGATCCAAATGCTATGAGGGGTGTACCAGCAAGAAAAAAAATAAAAAGGTAAGATTTGATCTTAATTGTGTTATAGATATTTTTGAGTTTGGTATGATATTTGAAATTGCTGAACAATTTAGAAAAGTTGTTGTAGACTATTCTTGCGAATATAAAGTTTGGTTAAAATTGAAGCCTAATAAATAGTATATAGTTAGGGTTAAGTGTGAGGACAAGAAAAATAAATGGTTGTTCTTTGTTAGTTTAGATAAAGATCTTGTTGATTTTATTATAAAACATGTTAATGTATGTACTACTAAACCAAGAACAAGTTGTGTGCATATAAATTTGTTGCAGATAAGTTTAAGGATGAGATTCTATCAACCATATATAAGATTGTGGGAAATTTAACAATTGGTGGAGAAAATATTTTGGTTGTATGTTGGAAGAACTGTTTGTTATATGACCAAAAAAAGGGTTTTAGGTGATTGAAAGATGGAATTTTCAAGATTATGTGATTATGCAGACATGATTAAACATACTAATCCTAGTAGTTCATGGTGGGTGAGGATATATATAGAGTTTCAGCCAGGAATTTTTTCATTTTTTTTTACTTTTATATTTGCTTTGTTGCATTGAAGTGAAACTGACTGGTAGGATGCAAAAAAATTATTGATTTTGATGGATGCTTTCTGAAGGGTTGTTGCAGGGGTGTGGTAGAAATCAAAATTTACAGATGTTTTAAATTGCATGGGCTATTGTTGACAAAGAGACAAAAAATTGTTGGAGTTTTTTTATTCCAACTACTTGATACAAGATCTGAACTTAGGCACTGTAATGAACCTTTAGGTCATTTCGGTGTTTATTCCTTCTATTCGTCATTAAGAACGTTTCTATATCGATCCCAAGTCATTTATGACTTGCTGGGACTGACACTTCGATAACTTGATCGTTCGTTTTGTTTTTATGCGAGTGTCAATATTTTGGAGCTTTTGAATCTTAAACGGTCATTTTTTTAATCAAATTTCAAGAAGATGACCCTCAAAATCTAGTTCTAACGATTTCATCAGCTCCGAAAAGGTCATTTTATGCTAGTAGCATAGTTGGCATGACTCCCAAGGCTTTTAGTGCGAGTTTGTGTGATTAAACATTTTAACTTTCATGTTAAGGCCTAAGTTTGACTTTAGCCAATGTTTTGAGTAAACGAGCTCAAATGAGAATTCTGTCAGCGCGGTTAACTTCAGAATATTGAGTTTGGACTAGAACGAGCCTTCTTTCAGATCCCGAGGCCTCTAGGCTAATTTCGAGTCTCCTTGTGGATTTTGGCTTAAAATGGAGTTTGGGATGGGACCCACTTTTAGCTGAGATAAAATTGTATAGGAATTTTGGCTGCCGTATAGAGTCTGGAATATCAAATTTGGTAGGGTTGCATATATCGTTTGCGTGGACGGGATTCTGAACAAATTCAAAATGCTCCGTCGGAGATTTAGAAACTTGCCAGACCAGCTGATATGCATCACTTAGTGCAGACCAAAATTGGTCTTCGCAATTGCGGAGCTTGGTTCGCGTTCATTGAGACCAGCATCGCATTCGCGGGGTAAAAGTTGTGTTTGTGAAGGGCTAGGCTGCTTTGTCTTTGCGTTCTTGGGGACCTAGTTGCGATCGTGGACCTCTTGTTCCTTTGCCTTCGCGTTTTCTGGCGCCATGTTGTGTTCACGTAGGGAAACCCCGCTGATCTCTGCGTTCGCAAAGAGTAAAATCGTCTAGTCATTTATTTAAAGACCAGACACAATAAACTTTTATTGCAAAGGTTAAACTTGTGACATTTTAATTGTTTGAACTCGAATTTAGGCGATTCGAAGTATGGTGGATCCGTGAAGGTTTTGGCTACGATGTGGAGTATCGGAAGTCATTGGTGAACTTCCGTTCGAGGTGAAATTGCATTTTAGCTGGCTGCCTTGTCTCTTTAATTGAACTCAATTGTTGTCTTTGTTGCACGTTGTTGGTTGTGGTTGTTCCGGGCCTCGAATTGTGTTCCTTTTTGGAACACAAGTTTGGGGCATTGTTTAGGAACTTTTAAAGGAGTTAATTCCAGTAATTCTAGCGCGGGTACCATAATTCCCGTTTAATTCCAAAAGTGACCCATTTCCATTTTATGTGTTTTTGGTGTCTAAACGACCATATTGGCGTTGTGATCCTATTTGATAGCATGGCAGCGTTCGGAGGCCATTCAAAAAGGAAAAGCCCCGACCTTGTGATTTGGATTGCGCACGTCCAGCCTGCAGGTAGGCTGTAATGACCCGGACCCGAAAGGTCATTTTTGATAACTTTGAATAGTCATTTAACTATAGTTAATTATGTTATTTTTAATAATAATGAGTCAAGTCTGAAATATTAAAATAGGTTAGTAGGAGTTATTACTTTTAATACATAATTAATTTAGAAAAGAAAATAAAGAGTAGGAAGAAACTAACCTGTGCATCGGCGACACATAGACAAAGAGGAACGGAGAACATAAGGTCATCAGGTAATCGTCCAAACCTTTGTATTGTGGTATATATATGATGAATATCATATCATTATTTTATTATTATTAGTATAGTTGATTGTTAATGAAAAAGAGAAACAATTAAGTTGGTTTTAAGTTAGAAGAATTGGAAATTTATTTATTGTATATTCCGTCTTTTTAATGGAGAAAAAAGGGCGTTATGGCCAATCATGATGTAATGATTTAGGACATGATTAGTCAATGATGATTAAATTAGTAAATGGAAATATATGGTATATCAACGTAAGATTTTGAAACAGTAAGTGTTCTCGTGATTTTGTTCGTAATTTACTTCGCTGTTTTTTTAAAAAAATTTCTTGTTATTACCATATTATGATTCAAGTTTTGATATATTGGTAATGTAATTAAATATTAGATGTAAGGTATTATGTGAATACCATTAGATTTAGGATATTGGAAAAATTGGGACTTAACCCTAGGGTTGAAACTTAAGAACTTGATTTTAGGCTTGGGTGACTTTTGGGTTTAGGTTAAGCATATAGCATTATGAGTGTTGTTAGTTTCAAAATCTTATTGTGACTATGTACTTGAATAGATTGCATTGATTTGGAAGCTCAACTAAAGGGAAGGACTCAAGTCCCGGAGTAATCGTTCGATTGTTTGAGGCAAGTGGATTTCTAAACCCTTGTTAAGTGTATGAAATTCGTGTATTTCCTTGTAATATGTATTTGGAGGTAATGAGACTTGGTGATGGGTTGACTTGTCCATATCAATTAATTCTAATGTTGAAAAAGGGCTAATAAAAGACAATGTGATTAATTGTTGGTGTGTGATGTGTTGAGAATGGTTTGAAAGGCTTGTTGACTCATTGTTAATGTTGTATCACGATTGTGTTATTGTGAATTGTGCATTATTATGAAAATAGTCATCTCTTCATTATTTGTGTGAACATGTCATTTGCATTGTTCTGACACATGATTGTGACAAGTGTTATGTGAATTGAGAAAGAGTAAGAAATTAAAGAGGATGTACCATTTCGTGGGACGTGTCGCGCGCCGCAACAGATACTATATTTTGAGGGACACATCGCACGCCGCGATGGATTCTATTATCAAGGGACGTGTCACGCGCTGCGACTTATTCATGGACAGATATGTCCCCCATGGGTCCCGGACTAAGAGACGTGGGTGTGTATCGTTAGGTCAGACATGCATTACTATACTTGACATTGCATTTCAGTGCGTTGCACATTTTTATCATTTGTGAACTTGATCTNTTCATGGACAGATATGTTCCCCATGGGTCCCGAACTAAGAGATGTGGGTGTGTATCGTTAGGTCAGACATGCATTACTATACTTGACATTGCATTTCAGTGCGTTGCACATTTTTATCATTTGTGAACTTGATCTTATGTGTTGCTGATCTTGTGAGTGCCTTTCTGTGGAAGTTGTGATTGATGAACATTGAGTTTGTCGTTGAGGATATGTAATTTGTTAGAGTGTTGTTGTTGTGCTGTGTGCTATGTAAACTGTGAACTGTTAGGTTGCGCTGATTTTTATGCAGGTTGTAGTTGTGGAGGTTTGGATGGGGTGTAAGGAGTACCTGTAGTCTGTCCCCTTAGCTTGTGTTTAGAAGTTTACTTGTTGAGTACCGTGTGGTTTGGTACTCACCCCTTGCTTCTACATTTTTGTAGGTTACGAGCCCAGATCTTCATGATACCTTCTATTCTCTTCATTTCCGAGGCTTTCTGTGGAGATTTGTGACGTAGCTGTTTGTCTTCTCAGCGAACCTTCTTACTCATGTTTATAATTTTGTTTTAATTGAAAGATAACGTCATTCGAGACTTACATATTTTATTTCAATTCTAGTATTTGAATTAGAGGCTTGTGCAACTAGGTTTTGGAGATTTAATTAAGTTGACTTGTTATCCGTATTAGTAATTGTTATTGGACTTTCATTTTATTCACGCACTTTATCGAAATGATTGGGTTTTAGGCTGACTTGTCTTGGTGGAATAAGGCGAGTGCCATCACATCTATTTTTGGGTTATGACAAATGGTATCAGAGCCCTGGTTCAAAGGTCTCACGTGTATACAAGTCAAGTTTACGTAGAGTCTCAAGGATTGGTACGAAGACGTATGTAGTTATCTTAGGCTATAAAGACTATTAGAAAACTTCCTTTTGTTCATTCTTTCTCATCGTGCCTGGTTACCTTCCCTAGTACTGAGATATTGTATATTCTTTTGACAGATAACAAAGACTAGAGCTACTTTTACTGGTGGTAGAGGGGAGGCACTTCTCGAGGCAGTTGTTGAGGCCCAAGCTAGGGGTAGGGGTAGAGCCCGAGCTAGAGGTCGTGCCTATGGAGAAGCACTAGTGAGGGGTCTTGTTGGAGAGGTCTCAACAGAGCCTCAAATTGATGACAGAGAGGACCAGGTTCTGCAAAGCCTGTGACTACACCTTTGCTTCAGGATACGTTATTGAGGGTGTTAAGTGTGCTTGAGAGCTTTACTCAGGGTGGTGGTGCGACCGCCACACCACAAGACTCTCAGACTAGAGTGGGGGCTCAGACCCTAGAGCAACAACATGCTCCAGTTATTCAAGATCCGGTGGGGCAGCCACCAGTGGATCACGTGGTTGGAAATGATCTTGCACCATTAGCTGAGGGTCAAGGTGCATCGTTGGTTGTTCTGACACATGATAAGCAACGCAGGTATGAGAAATTTCGGAAGATGGACCCACCTCAGTTTTAGGGTGGGAAGAGCGAGGACGCTCATGAGTTTCTAACTACATGCCAAGAGTTGCTAAAAGTGGTTGGGTTAGCTGAGTCACATGGGGTTCAATATGCTACCCTCCAACTTCATGGGCTAGCAAGAGAGTGGTGGAGAACTTATTCAGGGTCCTTGCCAGTTGGATGTCCTCCAGTGACTTGGGAGATATTTTCCAGTGCCTTTCATGACCGCTTCGACCCTTGGATCGTGAGAGAGGAGAGTCATTTGAGGTTTGAGAATCTGAGACAGGACAACTTATCTATTACAGAGTATGAGGCCCGTTTTTACCAATTGTCTATGCATGCTTGGCCATCATTCCAGACGAGACGGATATGATGCATAGATTCGTGAGGGGGCTGACTTTCTCTATCAGATCGGCTGTGTTTAGGGCATCTCGAGAGGGGGTTTCCTTCTAGTCCATTGTGAGCGCCGCTAAAGAGGCAAAATGGATGGACAAAGAGGAGTTTGGGGACCCTAAGAGGGCTCGTACATCATGTCAGTTTCATGGTGCCTCATCTAGAGGCAGGGGATCATATAGATGGGGTGATTCCTTTCAGCATAGGGGACCCATTCATGCATCGATGCTGACATCCGAGGGTGGTCACATGCCTCGGGGTTCTTATAGCGCGGGTCAGGGCTCGTACAGTTCACAATAGTGACCTATAGGGAGAGGTAATTATAGTGGGTTTCCATGATCTGCACAACAATTCTTGAGTCAGAGATTTTGCTTTACTTGTGGAGATCCCGATCACCTGATGCGACAGTGTACTTCCCAGAGGGGTCATGGAGGACCCTAACCTAATTCTTCATTTCAGACTAGACCACCGGTACCAAGGGTAGAGGCCGAGGTAGAGTTCCGTCAGGTAGAAGTGGTAGAGCTTCTAGTAGTGGTACTGCAGCTTAACAAAGTGCGGGTATTGGTACCACCTATGATGGATGTGTGATGTACCATGAGTTTTCGGTACTATTGATACGTTTCACTTAGGATTTGTGAATGTCTAAGGCATTTTTGTGTTAGTTTTATGTGTTTTTTGCTGTAATTTCAGGAAATAAACTCAGGTGTGAAAAGATGAAGATGTAGCTGAGGCAAGTGTTGAAAAGAGCCACCTACGGAGGTACCTACGGACCGTAGGATGAGTGACGCCCCGTAGATAAGGGTCATGGGATGACCAGGTATGGGAAGATTGAAGCTCATGGAAATTTGACCAAGTGTGGAACCACGATGGGGACTGATGGACCATCGAATGACTTACGGTCCGTCCTGCAGCTCCGTAAAAGTGATCAGAAGAGTGGTTCCAGTGCATGAGTTGAAATAATCTAAGTATATAACGATGGAGGTGACTGACGGTCCGTCGTCTCACTGACGGACCGTGCTGCTGGTTCATGGAAGCTGACTGAGAAGGTGGATTTTTGAAGATTTCAAATCGGCTAAGTATGGAGCCACAGAAGAGACCTACAGACCATCATTCGACTTACGGAGGTCAGCCTCGTGGAATGGAGACGCGTCCTGCAGTTTTATTTCCTTATTTTGTTTCCCTATTATTTTAGGATTTGTTTTCTATAAATAGGGTATGTAACCTCATTTTAGGGGGGGGGGGGGGTTAGATTTTATTACTTTTACTCTAGTTCTTGACTTGGGGATATTAACTTGCAAGTTTAGAAATTCTTAATTTCCTAAGTTCGTTTTTGAAGATTTTGGTGTTGCAATTCAAGTTGAATTTCTGGGTTTATTATTCTTCTTACGTAAGTTCATAATTCTTTCATCCAAAACAATGAATTGTGTTCATATGATTATGGGTAACTAAACTCCACAACTAGGGTTGTGGGAGCCATGAGCGAATAACAAAGTATGAATAGTAAATAAGCAATTCTTGAATAGTGTTTTGCATGCATTGATAATTTTTTCCTTTAAAAGTCTTTTTAACGGTACGCAACATTAGAACTAGCCTTGTTGCTACTTGCTGGACCAAGGAGGTAATCAACAAGAAAAGAATTATCAACATAGATTTAGTGTGTTACTATCTAATATTCTAGTGTCGATTGGTGCGAAGTAATAACTAAGCCAAACATCGATGTGATGTCTAATATGAGGTAAATGTAAGAGTTAGTAAATTATACATACGTAGCCAGACCAAGGTGCAGGGTGAAATTCTCTAGATGCTGGACCAAGGATTTAGAGATACATAGCTTATCACTTTGCATGTAGTACAGTAGGAAATGATTGCTATTACTAGGATTACTGCGTTATGAGCTTGTGGGGAACATGTAAACCCTAGTTAATTCTCACATCTTGATAACAACCAAAATTGACTTTTGTTTACTGATTACTTACTGAATTCTTACAATTTGTTTCATAAATCCCCCCTTCCCCTTTTTTAATTACTTATTTCTGGAAGTAATTTGACTAAACGAATATAATTGTCGGTTAAAGTGAAGTCTAAACCATTTTCCTCGTGGGATCGACCCCAACCTACAAGTTGAGTTCTTTACTTGATAACGATCGCTTATTCTTCTTTAGGGATGTGTAATTTGAGTGTATCAAATTTTGGCGCCATTGCCGGGGAATTTTGCTATTAGATTTATTTTAACTACATTATTGAACTTTAGTCAAATATTTCCTAATTTTACTTTTTGTTTTTGTTTTTGTTTTTGTCTCTCTCAGGTTCTAACTCTAGTATATGCCAAGTACACGGAGCTAGGGTGAACCACTTACGCCTTACAATCCAGAGTTGAATCGAACTTTGTGAAGAATGAACAATTAAGGAGTTCAAGTTAATCCAATCGGAGGCAATATAGGTGATGAAGTCGAGTTGCAACCTCCGAGGGTAGTTGGTGGAGACAACTAAGTTCTAGCTGAAAATCAACTAGGAGATGCAGTAAGGGTGCATGGTCCAACAAGCCCACAACTGCATGACAACTATAGGGGCAACGTCAATATTGCTGACTATGATGGACCTCTTGTCCTAACCCCTTTGCCTCCGGGGCACACATTTGTAGCGACCAGTAGCTTGATGCAGATGCTTACAACGAGGGGCTTGTTCTCGGGGTTGCCATCGGAGGACCCACATGCTCACATAGCCAAGCTAAGGGTGGTTTGCAAGAGCTGTGTAGGTCGACCAGACTTAGATATGGATGTCATCGGATTGCTAGTGTTCCCTCTATCACTGACAAGCGATGCTGCTGTATGGTTCACTGAGCTTCCTTATAACTCAATCTATACATGGAACCAACTGAAGAATGTATTCTTAGCAAGGTATTATCCAGTGTCCAAGAAGCTCAATCACAAAGATAAGATCAACAATTTTGTGGCATTACCTGGAGAGTCTGTGAGTAGCTCTTGGGATAGGTTCACTGTGTTTATAAGAGGTGTCCCGAATCACCGTATTGATGATGAGTCGTTGAAAGAATATTTCTATCGAGGTTAGATGACAACAATAAAGCAGTGTTTGATACTATTGATGGAGGTTCATATGGTGAGTGCACATACGCATAGATTGCAGAAAAACTGGAGAAGATCTCTCGCAGTATTAAAGCATGGAGTACTAGGAGGTCAGATACTGGGAGAAACACGTTTGTCGTTCATGCTACAAACAACCAGTGTGCGGATGATATTTGTGAGGATATGGCTCAGATAAGGACTGAGTTGGGGTTGGTATTGAAGCATGTGAGCAGAGGCGCGGAAAAGGTAAATGTTGTAAACTACTTGACTAGAACTCCACCACATGTTGAAGAGTGTTACTATGAAGAGGATGCTTATGCGGTGAATGATCAGATGGGGGGTTTTCGACCAAACGCCCAAGGATCGAACACGGAAAATTGGCGCTAAGGTCAAGGAAACCAAGGTCGGAACTATGACAATTACAACTAAGAGGGTCAATATGTCCGAGATGGGAACTTCAATCGCGACAACAACTACAACCGAAACAACTATGGCAACAAAAACGATCGGGTTGGACCTTATGTTCCCCCTCAAAATCGGGAATCTGGTACTAGGGAAGCTGGAGGCAATATGGTGCGTATTGAAGATATGATGCAGAAGATGATGAGAAGGTTTGATGCAACTGATGAGAATGTGAAGGAGATGAGAAACGACTTGTCTGGTATTGGTCAAAAGGTTGATGCCCATGCAGTGTCAATAAAGCATCTAGAGCAGCAGATGACTCAGTTGTCTACTATAGTGAACCCACGTCAACCTGGCACTCTTCCTAGCAACACCATCCAGAATCCAAAGATGATGGTCATTGTATGGCAGTTACTACTCGAGGGGGTAAGCAAACCATTGATCCGCCTATGTCGTCTGTGGTGGATGTTGAGATTAGAAAAGAAGATGATGTGGTAGAGGTTAGAGAAGCGCCTGAGAATGTGACAGAGAAAGAAGCAGAGATATCTTAGAAAATGGTCCCCATACCTAGACCTCCACCACCTTTTCCACAGAGGTTAGTGAAGAAGAATGAAGATGGTAAATATCACAAGTTTATTACTATGTTGAAGCAGCTCTCCATCAACGTTCCATTGATAGAAGCCTTGGAGCAAATGCTTGGGTATGCGAAGTTTATGAAAGATATGGTGACAAAGAAAAGGTCTGTGAGTTTTGAAGATGAGGATAGATTGCAACATTGTAGCGCTATCGCTACAAGGTCTCTTGTGTAGAAGAAGAAAGATCCTGGTGCTTTCACGATTCCATGTACTGTAGGGTTGTTACACTTTGCTAAGGCATTATGTGATATTGGTGCTAGCATCAACCTCATGCCATTGTCTATTTATAAGAAGTTAGGTCTAGGGGATCCAAAGCCTACTACGATGCAGTTACTTATGGCCGATCGAACCGTAAAAAGACCCATTGATGTACTCCATGATGTGCTAGTAAAAGTGGAGTTGTTCATTTTTCCAGCGGATTTTGTGATTCTTGATTGTGAGGTTGATTTTGAGGTTCCCATCATCCTTGGGAGACCATTCCTTGCCACAGGTCGTGCGTTGGTTGATATGGAGAAGGGGCAGATGAAGTTCAGACTAAACAATGAAGAGGCAACTTTCAATATTTGTAGGTCCATGAAGTAGAGTGGTGAGCTCCAAACAGTATCTGCTATAACCTACAGAGTTGAGAGTGGAACAAACGTGCAAATTGAAGAGCGACTCGGTGTTGAGGCACTAGCTGCAGTTATGATGAATTTCGATAGTGATGGTTTTAAAGAGTACGATGAGTTGGTAGCTGGACTTGATAGGTGCGAATATCGGTCAAAACCAAAGAAGTATGAGTAAGACATAAAGAATCGCGAGTCTCCACCCGCGAGATCATCTATTGTGGAGGCACCGAAATTGGATCTTAAGGCTCTACCACCGCATCTGAGATATGTATTCTTGGATAGAGATAATACTTTGCCGGTCATCATTGCGACAGATTTAAATGCTAGACAACTAGAGTGCTTAGTGACTGTGTTAAAGATGTTCAAGCGAGCTATAGGGTGGACTATTGCGGATATTATTGGGATTCCTCCCGGTATTTATTCCCACAAAATCCAACTTATGCCAGATCACAAACCTAGAATTGAGCACCAAAGAAGATTAAATCCGCCTATGCAAGAGGTAGTTAAAAAGGAGATCATCAAGTGGTTGGATGCTGGAGTTATCTATCCCATTGCAGATAGTAGTTGGGTATGTCCTGTTTAATGTGTGCCCAAGAAAGGTGGGATAACTGTGGTTCCTAATGAGAGAAACGAACTTGTTTCGATGTGGCCCGTGACTGGATGGAGAGTCTGCATGGACTACCAGAAGCTAAATGTTTGGACAGAAAAAGACCATTTCCCTATGCCATTCATAGATCAGATGTTGGATAGACTTGCTTGTAAGGGTTGGTATTGTTTTCTTGATGGTTATTTGGGCTACAATCAGATTTCTATAGCTCCGGAAGACCAAGAGAAGACAACCTTCACTTGCCCTTATGGGACTTTCGCCCTCAAACGGATGCCCTTTGGGTTGTGCAATGCTCCAGCGACCTTCCAGCGTTGTCTGATGTCGATATTCTCTGATATGGTGGAGGATACTATTGAGGTATTTATGGATGATTTCTCTGTGGTAGGTGACTCTTTTGATTAATGTCTGAATCATTTGGCTGAGATGCTTAAAAGGTGTGAAGATTGCAATTTGGTGCTAAACTGGGAGAAGTACCACTTTATGGTGATAGAAGGGATAGTTCTAGGTCATTAGATTTCGGAGAAGGGCATTGAGGTAGATAAAGTGAAAGTTGAGGTAATAGAAAAACTTCCTCTACATATCTTTGTAAAAGGTGTTAGGAGTTTTCTTGGGCATGCAGGTTTTTATAGGAGGTTCATCAAAGATTTCTCAAAAATTACACATCTTTTGTGTAAACTGCTCGAGAATGAGAGTAAGTTCCATTTTGATGATACTTGTCTAAGAGCATTTGGAGAGTTGAAGGAGAAGTTAGTCACTGCACCTATCATTATTTCACCGGATTGGGGACAACCGTTTGAGGTAATGTGTGATGCAAGTGGAGTAGGGCTAGGTGTGGTATTGGGACAGAGGCGAGAGAAAATTCTCCATCCTATTTACTATGCTAGCAAAGATCTGAATGTGGACCAGTATATAACAAGAGCTTCTTGTGGTGATTTTTGCATTCAAAATTTTTTGATCCTACCTGCTTGGTACTAAGGTCATAGTGCATACTGACCATTCTGCATTGAGGTATTTGATGGCGAAGAAGGATGCAAAACCGAGGTTGATTAGATGGGTATTGTTGCTGCAAGAGTTTGATTTTGTGGTAAAAGATAGAAAGGGGACCGAAAATCAAGTTGCTGATCACTTGCCCAGATTAGAGGAAGAGGCTATGCTAAAGCTTGGTGATAGGGCTGAAATTAATGATACTTTTCCAGATGAACAGGTATTGGCTGCTTCTCATGATCTGATTCCTTGGTTCACAGACTTTGCTAATTATTTGGCAAGCGATTTGGTGCCCCCGGACTTGTCTTTTCACCAAAGGAAAAAGTTTATGCATGATGTGAATGAATTCTTTTGGGATGAGCCTTACTTGTATCGTAGTTGTAATGATGGGATTATTTGTCGTTGTGTGCCCGAGGTTGAGATGTTGAGTGTACTTGAAGCATGCCATTCATCGCCTTTTGGTGGTCATCATAGTGGTATTCGAACTGCACATAAAATCTTGCACTATGGGTACTACTGGCCTACCATCCACCAAGATGCTCATGATTTTCCCAAGTCTTGTGATCTTTGCCAAAGAGAAGGAGGAATTTCAAAGAGGCAAGAGCTCCATGTGAATCCTATATTGGTGATAGAGTTGTTTGATGTATGGGGCATTGATTTTATGGGTCCATTTGTGAGTTCACATGGGATGAAGTATATTCTTGTTGCGGTTGATTATGTATCGAAGTGGGTGGAAGCAGTTGCGCTCCTCAACAATGAAGGTAAAACTGTCACTGCATTCTTGAAAAAGAATATCTTCTCCAGATTTGGGACACCGAGGGTGATTATTAGTGATGGAGGTTCCCACTTTTGTAATAAGTTGTTCAAGGCGCTACTTGAGAAATATGGTGTCCGCCACAATGTAGCCACTCCTCACCATCCGCAAACTAGTGGGCAAGTTGAAGTGTCCATTAGAGAGATCAAACAAATTTTGGCAAAGACTGTGAATGCTAATAGAACGGATTGGTCAAGGAAGCTTGATGATGCTCTATGAGCCTAGCGCACTGCATACAAGACTCCCATAGGTATGTCTCCTTATCAACTTGTATATGGTAAATCTTGCCATTTACAGGTGGAACTAGAGCATAAGGCTTTGTGGGTGATGAAGAAGCTAAATTTGGATTGGGGTGCCGCATCTAATCAAAGAATGAATTACTTGAATATGCTTGATGAGTTTCGCATAAAAGCTTATGAAAGTTCAGCCTTGTACAAGGAGAAGATGAAGAGGTATCATGATCAAAGAATTGAAAAGCAAGAATTTGTTATGGGTGATCTTGTGCTTCTATTCAACTCTAGGTTGCGCTAGTTTCAGGGCAAACTCAAATCCAAATGGACTGGACCATTTTTGCTCACAAAAGTGCTCCCCCATGGAGCGGTTGAGCTTGAGAACAGTAAAGGAACAAGGTTCATGGTTAACGGGCAAATGATCAAAATTTATCTAGGAAATGCAGAAAGTGTGCAAGAAGTTGTTGAGGCCTCTCATCTTGATGAAGTCTGAGTAATCAAGATGCTTGTGTCATGCCGTGACGTTAAATTAAGCGCTACTTAGGAGGCAACCCAAGATATAAAATCTAGCCAACAATAGGTCGCTTAGTAGTTGCTCCTCTGTACTCAGTTAGATAGTTGTTTTAGTTTTTTTTTTAGTGTTGGCTAGATATAGCGTAGGGTCCGTGTCTAAAAAGTGTCCAGAAAATGTAAAAAGAAAGGGCTAATGGTTACTACATGTGCAGGGGCGAGAAGCAAAATCTGCAGAAAAATGTCTAGTGCAGCGGTCTATGGACCCCATCGACGGTCCGTCGTTCACTCCACGGACCGTGAATGGCAGCTGCAGACCCCAGGCAAGTCCCGAAATTTTTCTAAGTGTTGAGGAGATCTACGGTTTCGACCTACGAACCATATATCAACCTACGGACCGTAAGCGAGGTCTCGTAGGTCGAAACCCTAGTCTGCCTGACCCGACCCGGACTTCCCCTATTTAAAAACCCCAAAGTTTAAAGCATTTCCCACTCTTTCCAAAGCCCTCATCCGAACCCCTACACCCCAAAATCCACAAATTCACTCCCTCACACCACCCTCCATCAGATCTCCCAAAGGAATTCACCCCCAAAATCCACACACTTACAACCTTCCCATCTTTCCCACAAATTCCCATCTTCAAGAGAGTCCGGTGTTTGGGTACGGTACAACGTTGGGTCAAATTCAGTCAGAGTCTAATTCTTGGCACGCAATCACACCACTCCTCATTTCTTGTAAGGTAACTGACTGTCCCCTCACTTTGAATTACGATTCATAGCTTGAATAGGGTTAGTTGGGAGTGGGTCTTGACCTTGGGTAGCGAATCATCCTTAAATGCCTGTTAAATATGAAATTTAAACGCCCTTGGGACGATGGTCAGTGATTGTAGGTAATTGTAACTTAAAAGTAGTAGAACTTCGAGTCTAAATGTAAGTTCTGATTTAGGGTTCCATAACTTGTATGAATGGCGTGCTTAACTGAATTATCGGACCCCCGAGAATGATGAACTAGCATGTGGAGTGTTGAAATGCATGATTAGAATTGCTTAGTGTTGTTGTTGACCCTCTTGTCAGTCTAAATGATAAAGCACTGATGCATAAAATTGGCCCAGAACCATCCGCGAGACCCCATCCACGAACCGTCGTTCAGTCGACGGACCGTTGATCAGGTCCATGGCAGGGGCACTTGGGAAATTTCCCAATTATGACACAACAGAGGTGGATTACGGTCCATGGAATGACCCACAGACCATTCTGCATCTCCGTCGTTTCCATCTGTGACTATGCCCTGGTTACTTCTGACGTACGGAGCAGGCCTACGGACCGTTGGTTCCCTCCGTCGGTTACCACTGTAGCTTATTGTAATTTTTTTTCATTATTACTTATGTTGGGTACTAACATCTCCTCCGCAGGTACCATGATACCAAACAAGAAAGTCGTCATCAACAGGGGCCGGTCAAAATCAGTGGCGCCGACCTTACGACTTATTGATGAGGATACCTGTAACGACCCGAGAGCACCCCCTAGTCGTTACCGGCGTATTCAACCTCGAAGAGGTCTTATACAAGCCCTTAGCATTCATCATAACATGTATCATAGAATAAAATCACGGAAAATTTAAAACTTTTACTTTGGAAGTTCAACTTCACTTCATATATGAAAAATAGAATCTAACTTCGTCACAATGCACCATCTAAACATAGAAGTATCAAAAATGGGACTTAGTCCTTACATCAATAAGAAGTCTTGAAAATAGGAAGTACAACAATGTCTTTCAACATAAGCAAAGAACTAAACATAGAAGCTAGATCATAGGGTCTTGTCCTCGGATTTGAGGACTCACCAACTTGGAGAAACAACTCCAATTGTCTTGAGAAGTAAGCTTGAATCCTCAACGGCCCAAACCTAAATATTTGGGAAAAAGGAGAAGATATGGGTTAGTACAACACACGTACTAAGTATGGCTACTATGCATAAAAACCATTGAAACATGCATAAAAAGACATTTTATTCAAAACATGCTTTTTGCCAAGTAAATCCAATATGCACATAATTAAGTATCATAGTCCAAACCAACATAATATCATCCCAACATGTAGACAGCCCAAGCAATACTAGTGCAATGCAAAGAATAGAACCCCATAACCCTATTCAAAGTCAAGTATCACATTAAGCAACCTACTTCATGCATACATTCATAAGATCATTCATCATAACTTACCATATTCATAATGATCATACATTACATAGCTTCAACATACATAAGTCATAATCATCAAAATCATAAGAGAACACTACTACAACCATCTCTTAGGATCCCACAAGCGCAATGTGCAAGAAACGTCCCATACCCTCCCTTACGCTATGTAGAAACCCTTAAGAAAGCCCTAGTGAGAGTTCACACCTTTCATACCTTCATTTACTTTTACATTAGGGAAATATTGCAATAACCGACATAGACCATGAGAGCTACATGGAATCCGATGTTCTACTCCCACACTGAAAAGAGAGGGTTAACACTTGCCTAAGGTGTAACCATTCATACATAGCTATCTAGGTGGATCCACTAAGCTAGAGTCCTATGTGGGCACATAGTTAAGGGTCAAGAAGATTGCTTCTAGAAACCCTAGCTTACTAAACGTGAGGGTTTCCATCTCATGAGACAACGCATACCGTAGGTAATCCGGACTTGCTAAATGTGAGGAAACCCATGTGGGGAGCCGGACTTACTAAGTGTGAGACCCCCATCTCATTTACATGCCCTTTCGGTGCTAGGCATCTTTGATTCCCTTTTGTAATCATCTTTAGTTATCACATAAGTTCACATTAGCCTTTAATAGACCCTTATGTAGACATCTTACCATAATAGCTCATATGTGTTCATAAGTGAGTAATAATCCTTTCAATTTAGAGACACTTAGCAAGTGAGTAAACCTTTCACTTTACATTACACTACAATCATGAGAACTACCTTTCAATGATATAGCAATCATACTATAATATACATACATACTTCATAGCTAATTCAAGTTTAGAGGGTTAAGGATGAGGAAACTAGGTCATCAACACCACAATAACACATTAGGTATAACATCATTACAATCTAAGTCATTCACCTTTCATACTTGAGTTCAAAGATGAACCAACCTTCATACCTTCTTGCCCTTCGTGGGACATCCATACTTCAATTACCAAGCAATTCATAACCAATACATAATACAAGGTAATTCATGAAGTAATAACATAATCAACATCAATATAAGCAATTGACATATTCCCTTCATAGCCTTCAAGGCTTCATTCAAAGACTCAACCCTAATTTCATAGAAATTATACATACCCTAGGGTAGAATCATCATACAAACATGAATTACATAATATCACATTCAATTCATAGCCTTCAATCAATATCCAATACAAACTAGGGTTAGAATTAGGAAAAAAAGGAGAAACATAGGTCTCATGGGGAATTCTTCAAGAAACCACCAATACAACATAAATTCATCCATAATTGTTCATATAACATCAATCAAAGTCAGTTTATAACATCAATTTCACTTTAGAAAGAAGACGCACGTTTTTGGATTGAAATCTAGAAATTGGAGATTTTGAAATTCATCTTGAAGGGGCCTCTTGGGGATAGGAATCCCAAGAGTGATAAGCAACCATACTTCATAGATAAATTAACCACAAAAATCTGAGTTGAAACCTTGGAGAGTTGGTCTTCTTCTTGAAGTTCCAATCTTCTTCAATGGAGTTCTTGAGAAGAGAGAGAGTAGAGAGAAGGAGGAACTTTAGGTTTAGATCTTTGGGGTTTTGTGTTTGAATGATAAAAGTGAGGTAAATTGACTTAGAAATCATTATATACATGTCCCATAAAGTACCCTAAATACGCCTCACTCAAATGGACTCTTTAATGAAGTAAAAATAGATTTATGAATTTATGCATTTTCGTCGTGGAACAAGTCCGTGACACGGAGCTGTTCCCTGAAGATATTTGGAATTACATTTTGAGACAGTAGAGTCCCCGACACGACCATGTCGCGAACTGAAAGTTTTTTCCTTGGGGGAGCAAGTGCGCGACGCACCCTCATTCCCTCTAAGCACAACTTGCAAGCTGCCTTGGCAGCTTGCTTGGCCAAGGTTGGGGTCCTCCTCGGGGCCCCTTAGGGTGGCCCCGGGGCATCATATTCAAAATTTTTGACCCTAGGAACATATATTTACCTATTGTAAACCTTTTCACCAGATTATACCGTCATGTGACACTCCCAAACTTGCCCAAAACCTAAGGACACACTAGAACACATTCTTCTCAAGTTTTCCGGACGTCGTGGTCATTTATTGACGTTTAGACTTTTACTCTTCCAAACAAAGTCAATTACATTAGTTTAGGTTTATAAACATCATTTTAACTATTTTTAAGTCATTATTCATAAGGTGAGGCTCTAAATTAAGTCATAGAATTTCTGGAGTGTTACAATACCGACAGGCAACGGGACCCAAATTACTCACCCACACCTGCCCGGACCACTCGGAACCAGTCCAAGAAGGTGCTCCCCGATGTAGTCACTGCCTCCCAGTCTGATGAGGAGGATACACTGATCGGGTCGCCGACTAGGTCTGGGTCCGGTTCTACGTCCAACTCTGCTGCCGTGTCTGGGTCTAGGTTTGACACCAGTTCAAGTGCACAAGAAGCGCCTACCTTGTCTGATGAGGTAACTAGCTCTGATGGGATTCACATCCCTCAAAATGACCAACCGTATCCTGTAGACGAAGAGCCGAACAAGTGGTGCGTCGATTTATCGTGACGCCAGGATGAAGAATGCCAAGGAAAATATGGCGCGTACAATTACAGAGAAGCGCAGAGTTCTCACCGGGAGCCTCCACACTATGCCAGATATCCACTAGCTTTTCCAAAGGAACAAGTGCGAGTGGATGGCTCATGATCCGGGTAGTTATAGCTAGGAGATTGTGCGGGAGTTTTACGCTTCCTATGCTACCACTCTCCGAGGGTGAATTCACAAAAATGCCAAGCCCGCAGCACAGGACCCCCTCATATCCACCATGGTCTGAGGTGTCTTGGTGAACTTATCCCACACCACCATCAGCCGGTTTCTTTATAGCCCTAACCCTCACCATACATGGGTGGACTCCATCGCTAAATTTGACTGTCGATGGGAGATTATGCGGACAGGAGCCTTCGGCCAAAATGCTGATCAAAGGGAGACGGTTATATCATGGCTTGCTCGACATCTGGCTTTGGTTGAGACAGCGAAATGGGTTGCTGCACCCCAGTTAGGTATTCAGAAGGTCACCCTCCCTTTGGCAGCCAAGTTCTTTTGGCTATTGGTCCGAAATAGATTGGCACCAACAATGGCCGATAATATAGTCACTTGGGATAGAGCGGTCATGGTGGCTACACTGGTTGCCAGATTGGATATAAACTTCCCCCGCCTGCTGTTGGGAGAATTGCATGAGAGGGCTTTCAAGACCACCACCACCTACCCTTTCCCATGTATGATCTTTTAGCTTTGCAGGGATGCAGGAGTGCCTATTTGGCACTATGATAAATTGGGGCATGCAATTGGGACCCTTGACATTGGGTTGATTCAGGATGACGTGAATGTGGCAACAACGTAGAGGGCCTCGAGTCAATGTACCTACGGGCGAGGATCTGATACACATTGTGGGATAGATGCAGGGAGATGGATCCCCCACTACAGCTCCACCTGATGAGCACCCAACTTCCTCTTCTCAGACAGCCAGCTAGGCCCCAAACTTATATCGAGCCAGCCCACTCTACGGAACGACTATGATACCATTGGCTCGAGTCCAGAAATTGGAGGGTCATATGGCCAGCTTGATGCACCATATTAAGCCCTGGATGCAGAAGTTGATTGCTGAGTCCGAAGAGAGAGTATAAAAGAGTATGGAGGCGAAAACAGACCAAATGGTGCAAGCAGTTCATAAGCGGCTCGATGCTTTTGAGTTGAGAGTTCTAGAGAGGCCAGCTCCTACTACTGATTTGTCCTCTTTTCAGACTGAGCTAGCTAGTCTCCGGGCCGATGTTGACACCATCCTGGCCACACCAGCTATCGAGCCATAGGCTGCACCCTCTGCATTAGGCGATGATACTGTCCTGGGTGCACTATTTTATGGAGATGATGCGGAGGAGCAGCCCGAGCCTGCACGTGCCCGCGGTAAGAGGCACTGATCTAGTCACAAAACTAAGTTAACAGAGGAGGAGAAGGCTAGCAAAAGGCAGCGCAGGCAGGAGAAGACGGCACATAAAACCTCCATAATAGATGAGCAGCTAAGGCAACAGAGGACCCGTGAGATGATTGCTGGGGTGTCAAGTTCTGTGCCCGTGAGCATTAATATGAGGACCACTAAGGGTGCAGTTAGAGTGACAGATAGCACTACTGATAGTGCTGACCTTGTTGATGTGGGCACTACTGAGGGTGACCCGAGTGTTGATTTAACGAGTTCTGGCGAAATCGGACCCACCCGCTTGGTAAGCCATCAAATTCACGAGACTTTGACCATGTTTGTTAAGGGATGACTTTCCCAACCTCCAAATTCGCGGGCATCACGTTGCATTCGCATAGAGTTAGCTTGGCTAAGCTCCATGATTGTGTATGGTGTTTGCATTCGTGAAGGCCAGTTAACTGACAAATGAGTCTCTTTAAAAGACTCAATTTTCAGCACCATTTTCTATTCTATGCTTAGTATATTAGTGATTTTGAAAAAAATTCTTGATAAAATTGAGTGTTTCTTTTTGTAGTGCATCGTGAAAGTTTATGGAGATGTGTCGGGTTTATTCAATCTTCTATTTTCCAGGCAATTTTCATTAATTCCCTCTATTTTACTGTTTTTATTCCTTTTCAGTTAAGCGAATTGGGGGGGGGGAATATTTTGGCTAGACGGTGGCTTAGATTGTGAGCAGTTTAGGGTATAACTTTGTTGAGAATTCTAGGACCTAATGGCAATATCACTCCGTGCCTGGGTCTCACATTTTTATTTTTGCAAATTGGTTTCCAATTTGGAATTTCGTTATTAATAAAGGTATCTTTGTGCTTGTTTTTGCATTCCTATGGTGTTTCTGATAGATTATCATCACTTTGAGGCTCTCGGTAATGGAAAAGCACCGGAGTGAAGGTTCAATTGCACTTGTGGTATTGAGGTTGGTTGTGTTTCCTTTTTTTTTTGTCTTGGATCATTTCGATCACTTATTTTAAGTAGTGTCACATATTTTTGTTGGAATTAGGATAATTTTAGGCTTTCCCAGATCCTTAGCTGACTTGTGGCATTTTGGGCTGCTTAGTGTAGATTTGGCTAGGAAGCCATACTTTATGTTGATCCTTGTGACTTATACCATTTAGTATCTTTAGAATTGGCTTCTAAGTGGCATGAAACTTATGTTACCGCATGTTTTGTAAGATTGAATCACTCATTCAGATGGTGCTTTTTGAGCTTTTATACCTAATTATTTGATTTTTGGGCCTGAGGCCATAAGCTTGGTCAAGCTAGTGTCCCGAGTTAGAACATCTATGATGTGATAGGAATTGTCCGAGTATGTGTTTTGTTCATGGCGATTTGAGCTGAAGCTCTGGAATTTTATGTTATTTTGAGTATGGTTGTTGTATTTGAGTGCTCATTTTTGAAAAAAGAATTGGTAGTGATAAGAAATATCAGTTATTCTAATGATTTGGTAGACCTTGAGACATTTATGACTTAAAACGGTAAAAATGCTCATTTATTTGCTTGCCCAAATTTCAGATACTTTTGCAATGTTAAGTACGATGTACCATTCTTGACTGCCCGTTGACATAGTTCTCGGCTACATTCTATTATTTCTGATTACTGAGAAGATTGAAGTATTATTCCAGGCTTCCCCTTAACATTTATCTTGGCTATTGGTGCTCTACTAATATGTCTAGGTATTATTTCGGGTGGCTCGATGTTTCTTATGGGGTTCTTACTTTCTTTTACTTTTTCTTTTACATTTCATTAGTGTGTGATTTTACCTTTGAGCAAACTTTAGTTGCCTCCTATTTTATGTGTACTTTGCAACTGAGTTCTTGATATTGCTTACATGTACTCAATTATATGGATTTCATATCACATAATTTATCCCTGTTATAATAGTATAATCGCACTTCTCCTTATAATTTTGATCTTTCCTATCTTGGTCATCCTATGTTAACTACTGACTACCTCGTGTTTTAGTAATGATACTATAGTTTCACATCTTTTTCTGATGCAACTCCTAGTACGAGCTACCTCTAGTGAGCGTTGGATCTATCTTGGCCGTCACATACTTGGATCTTGTTGAGCTCTTGGCATTCAATAATTTCCTTCTTTATATCCTTTATACAGACTTATGTATTGTATTTTTATTAGTCACATCTCTTGTACAAAGAGACTTTCTATACTTAGTAGCTCTTGAATATGTGATACTAGGTCAGAGTTAGGTTTTGTGTTAGTTTCTCTTCTTGGTCATTTTTGGGCCTCTTCAGTACATTTTGTATCATCTATAGATTTATGATATTAACCATTTCCTTTATACTATGTCATTTTCTGCTCATTCTTGTTATTATTATTTGAATATCGTTTGCATCTTTTGATTTTGGGGTCTAGCTTTGCCTTAATTCCTTAATTTCCTCAAAATTCATCCCCAAAATTCTCTCTTTAAAGCTAAGGAAGAAGAAGTTTGGGTTTCAAGATCAATTCTCCAATTTACCATAACTTTGGGCATTAATTATTGAGGTATGCTAGTATTAATTTATGGAGTCGTTTCCTTAATATGGTTCCCGAAATCTCTTAATTTTATGAGTTAGATTCTCAATTCAAAGTTAGTATTTTATTCAATCTTCATGGATTCTTTTCATTCATAATTCAATTGATTATTTTCAATCTTTTGATGCATGAATTGAAGTAATTACATGATTTAAGTTGAATTCCTATGAAGACATGCATGATCCATAGTTTTTTTTTTTTTAATTATGAACACACGATGAAGCTTATGCACTTTGAAAGATGAATTTATGAATATGCATGCTTTTATAAAGATGATGTAAATGATTTGAGGATTATTTTAGAGTGAAATATGAATATTGTTGTGAAAGGTTTTCTCACATACTACTAAGATCATGATTGTGAAAGGATTTTTCAAATAAAGGATTCATAAGGTTGAAAGATTTTCTCACCTAAGTAGAATAAAATTTATGAGCTATTCTATATGAACTCTAGCTTTGATTGGTTGCTTAATTGGGACTTTCAACATATGATATTATGACTATGATTAATGACTATTTCGTGGTATGTTTTGCACAGCACAGAGTGGACAAGGGCCGATTAACCATGCCCTATAAAGTATGTGCGACCATAGGATGATTGTCTCGGATAGACATGGACTAGTGGATTCACTTTAGCTCAGACTCATGGTTCTTGATTTTGCAAGTAAGGACATCTTTTTTCAGTGTGGGGTAGACACAAGATTCCATATTGTAGCTCACATTGTCAATGTCGGTTACATGGTAAACTTTCCACAATAATGAACTAAGGTTACTTCTCGAAGTATCTCACAAAATGTTTTAAAGATGTGTAGCTTGCATTAACCATGATTATTACTTTTGTTTATTTAACCCCTGTATCTTATGATTTAATTTGGTCATAGAATGTCATGCAAAGTCCTTTTTAGCATGGTTTCATAATTCTTATTCCTTGTTATCATACTTAGTACATTCCATGTACTTAGTATACATGTGCCTTCATTATTTCACTAATGTAAGGTCCGATGCTCCTACCTCTAACACTCGTGGCTAATTGATCTTTTGACACTCGAGGATTGGTGAGTCTTGATGTTTCGAGGACTGAGACACTCTTATTGCTTTCATACTTTCTTCTTTTAGATATTGTATGTGATGTATTGGTTATGTCATAATCACTTTGTTGATGTAAAAGACGGCCTTTCGAGATTTATGTTAGACTTCAGCTTTTGTTACACTCTTTTATGATATGAGACTATTTCTTTTTAAATCTTTATTTCTATTATCTTGTATGATGTACATTAAGTGGCTTATGTAGGGTCTCTCAAGGTCTTAAACGTCATGGTACGTCTACGATGTACTTTGGGTTGTGATGATTTCGTGTGGTTAAAGCGTGGTATTAGAGCTTTAGGTTCACCAGTTTCAATAGTACATAATTTCTTGTCTAGTAGAGTCTGACGGATCGGTATGATAATGTCCATATCAAATCTTCGAGTGGATCTATGGGAGTACTTCATTATTTCTTATTTATTATAATGCATTGATAGTTGTACCAATATCTAAAATTTGTCTATTTCACTCTTTTTCAGATGGCTAGGATGAGGTCATCTAGGGGTAGGCAATAGCCTCCAACCCCTCAAGATGGAGCCCTAGATACAAATAGAGGTCAAGATTGACCCATAAGTCGAGAGAGAGCATGAGATGCAGTAGCAACTTGAGATCTGGAGCAGGCACCACCATTTATGCCCAAGATAGAGGTTGAACATATTCAACATAATCTAGACTGGGTGGGGCAATCCCCGTCTGTACTAGGATACTTGGCCACACTAGTGATACCTGATACTTTGGCTAGGATCCTCAGCTTCATGGAGGGCATGTAAAAGGCGGGGATTTTATGTAGAAATTAAACTTGACCTCAGGATTTAGATGAGACCCAAACTTTTGCCCAAGCTAAGGCTGAGTGAGTTCACACCCCACATGCACATAATGTTGTAGCAGCTCCTCTTTTAGTGGTTCGACTGATTCTGACTATTGCTCCACCCGTGGAACCTAATCCACCTTAGTCTTCTAACTAGCATATCCTGTTGGTATGTTTCATCAGGTTGGGTCCTCCCAGGTGCAAAAGTGCCGCCGGAAAGGATGCTTACGCTTTTATTGTTAGTTGCTAGGAGAGGTTTTGTAACCTTGTTTTAGTGGAATCCCACAATGTTGATTACGTTTTGCTTTCAAGCTTGATGGGTTAGTTAAATAGTGGTGGGGGTCATATCATAAGTGCAGAATAGATGGGTCACCTTTGATAACTTGGGCTTAATTCTCTGGGGCTTTCTTGGAGAGGTATGGACCCCGTAGCCTGAGGGAGTGGATGCGAGATGAGTTCACAAACTTGAACTAGGGATCATTGTTAGTTGTAGAGTATGAAACACGATTCTATGATTTGGATAAACATGCAACTATGATTATGCGATTGAGCACTAGAGGGTGCACTAATATTTACTGGCCTATCTTTTTAACTTCGGTTTGCTATATATCATATGGTGTCATTGGGTTGTTCTTTTCATCAGATAGTTGATCAATCACACACAATTAATGGGACCTATCGTAAGTCTTATGTAGGCAACAACAAGAGACCCCATCATTAGGGTTGTTTTAGTGGGTCTTACTCCTATGCAAGGGGATTTCTGGGTAGAGGTTACCCACAATAGTTCAAGCCTAGTAGACCAGTTAAAGAAGCCATATAGCTTAGTATTCAAATTGTTCAGACTCAATTTAGACTTCTCGAGGTGAATATTTAGGGTATTCAGGTTGTGGTGGCCATTCAAGCTTAGAAGAGTCTTCTCAAATATTTTCTTCTTCTAGGGGTTGATATAAGTGTGGTATAGTGGGTCAATTGTCTAGAGATAATCCTAGATTCAATTATCGTAGAAGACAAGGTAACTAAGTTCAGGTCGCTAGGGCGATGGTGAAGTCGACTAGAGAAATTGCTCAGAGTAGAAAGGGTGGTCCCTAAGTTGTTCAAGGTGGTCCTTAGTCAAGTAGGTCAGGTCATTGAGGTATACACGACCATATATATGCTTTTCAAGAAATGCCAAATGTGGAGTAATTAGATGCCTTCATCTTAGTTACAATCTTTGTCTCTCATCAGCCTGTTTATACTTTACTTGATCTAGCGTCTATATTCTTTTATATGTCTTCTTATTATGCTACGCGATTGGAGTTACCTTGTGAGCTGATTTTTTCCCTATGTGTGTAGCTAACCCTGTAGGTGATTCTTTAGAAGTGGATCAGTTGTGTAGATCTTATGCAGTGACTATTTTGGGGTATATTTAATTGGGTATACCTGATTGTGTTAGATTTAGTTGATTTCGACATGATTCTAGGCATGGATTGGTTATCTCCCTACCATGTGGTTTTGGATTGTTTCTCCATAATTGTTACGTTGCACAAGCTTGGTGTTCCTCGTCTTGTGTTGACCAACACATATAGTCATATGTTGAGAGGTGTGTTCTCTTTTTTTTACTGTGCGATAGTTGGTAGGGAAGGGGTGTGTATCTTTTCTTACTTATGTCGGTGATACTAGTGTTAACACTCATCCTCTGGATTCCTTATTTATGGTTAGTGAGTTTGCTGATATGTTTCCTACTGAGCTACATGTTCTTCCTTTTGACTGTGATATTAATTTTGGGATTGATTTTGAGACAAGGACGCAACTCATTCCTATTCCAACATACCAAAGGCTCCAACTACATTGATGAAGCTTAAATAGAAGCTCTCATACCTCTTGGGTAAGGGGTTCATTAGATCGAATATATCTTCTTGGGGTCCCTATTCGTGTTCGTGAAGAAAAAAGATGGTACCTTACGTATGTTCATGACTATAAGTAGCTGAAAAAGGTGACCATAATGAATAAATATCCTTTGGTGCAGATTAATTACTAATTTGACCAACTTCATGAGGCAAAAATGTTCTCTAAGATTGATTTGAGATAAGGCTAGGACCATTTATGAATTAGGGTGGCGTCTATCTGTAAGTTTTCCTTTAGGACTTGGGATGGTCACTTTACGTTCTTAGTCATGCCTTTTGGGTTAAATAATTCTACAATTTTTTTTATAGATTTGATGAATCGTGTGTTCAAACCCTTTTTAGAATCCCTTATGATAGTGTTTATCGATGACATCTTGGTCTAATCTGGGAGTAGGGAGAAACATGAGCACCAACTGTGGATGGTACTCCACACCTGGATAGATCATGTGTAGTATGACAAATTCACTAAATGTGAATTTTTCGCTTGAGTCTATAATATTCTTGGGGCACACAAGATGGGATAATAGTGGATGTGAGGAGGATTGAGGCAGTGCATGGTTGGGAAAGACCTACTTCTCTTACTAAGGTTAATAATTTCATCAAGTTAGAATGCTACTACAGATAGTTTCTGGATGGGTTTTCTTCAGTTGCAACACCTTTCACTATATTGACTTAGAAGAATGTACAGTTTCTAGTTGTTTGAGGAGTGTGAGGCAAGTTTCCAAAGCTTAAGACTATATAGACTTTAGTGTCGATTATGACTCTTACTATTTAGGGCCATGGGGTTATGGTCTAGTGTGATGATTCTTCTGTTGGCCTAAGTTGTATGTTTATTTAACAGGGTATAGTTATTTCTTATGCTTCCACATAGTTGGGTGTTCACGAGAAGAACTATATCAGTCATTATTTAGAGTTGGCAGCGATAGTCTTCTTATTTAATATTTAGAGGAACTAGTTGTATGAATTTCACTGCGAGGTATTCATTCACCATCATAGTTTTCAAGATATCTTCATCCGAAGGGATGCTAATATGAGTCAGTGCAGGTGGTTGGAGTTACTAACGAATGAGATATCTTGATTCATTATCACTCATGAAAGGCTAATATGGTAGCAGACGCCTTTAGCCGAGGTAGTGAGTAGGGGGAGTTTGGATTTCTTAGTCTTGGAGGAGAGACCTATGGCGTCAGACATTTAGTCCTTAGCCACCCAGATTGTTAGACTTGATATATCGGATATGTGCAATGAGCTTTCTTTTGTAGAGGGTAGATCTTCTTTGATGGAGCAAATTCGGGAAAAATTGTTTGAGGATCTAAGATTGTGGGTGATGTAGGACATGGTGTGTAGTCACGAGGCTAGGAAGGTCACCTTTAATCCTTAGGGAATCTTGAGGATTGAGGGTTAAATTTGTGTTCTTAGAGTTTGTGATATTTTAGGGCAATTCTACAAGAGTCCCATTTTTCTAGATATTCAATTCATATCAGTGCTTTAAAGATGTATAATGATTTGAGGTATCATTATTGGTGGTTTGGGATAAAGATGGATATTTCAATGTTTGTGGCAAGGCTTACAAGTCCTAGAGACTAGGAAGCTTAACCAAATTGCTATCTATTCATGATCGGAATTTGGATTGCATTGCCATGGACTTTATGGTAGACTTACCACATACTTTTAGGGGTTTTGATGCTCTTTTGATCATCATAGATTTATTGACCAAGTCAACTCACTTTCCACCAGTTCAGACTGCCTATATTTCAACGAGATTGGCCTTGATTTACATTAGAGATTTTTTCTATTTAGATGGGGTGCTTGTCTCTATAATTTCAGATAGTGGCACTCAGTTCACTTCGCACTTCAGGAGATTTATTATGAGAGAGGTGGGTAACCAAGTTAAGCTTATTACAACTTTTCACCCTCAGACCGATGGTCATTTTGAGAGGACTATTATGGTTTTTGCAGATATGCTACAATCTTGTTTTATTGATTTTGTTGGTTAGTGTGTTAAGTGTCTAGCTTTGGTAGAGTTTGTGTATATTAATAGCTACAATTCTAGGCATTATATGGTATGTGGGGTCTTTCTCTCGTAGGATGGTTTGATGTTTTCGAAGTTAGACCGTTGGGCACCAACTTGTTGTGATATTCTATCATTAATGTCTATGTGGTCCAGGAGCCACTTTGTACTGCCCAAAGTGGGTAGAAGACATTTATTGATCGGAGGTTGCGGCCTTTAGAGTTCATGGTTGGGGATCGAGTATTTCTTCAGGTGTCACCTGGGGAAAGCATGATGAGATTCGGGAAGAGGGGAAAACATAGCCCCAGATTCATTGGCCAATTTGAAATTCTTATGCGGGTAGGAAAGGTGGCTTATAAGACATCCTTAACTCTATATCTTTCGAGCCTTAATCATATATTTCATGTCTCCATGCTGAAATGGTATGTTCACGATGAGTTTCACCTACTTCAGTGGGACTCGATTCATCTTGATGAGTCTTTAAGTTTTGTGGAGGAGCCTATAGTTATTTTAGATTGGCAGATTAGGAGGTTGCACTCTGATACGCTCAAATTACACTTCCTTACAAAAGTATAAGCGATCGTTATCAAGTAAAGAACCCAACTTGTAGGTTGGGGTCGATCCCACGAGGAAAATGGTTTAGACTTGACTTTAACTAACAATTATATTCAATTAGTCAAATTATTTCCAGAAACAGGTAATAAAAAGGGGGGTTGTGCTTGTGTGAAACAACTAGTAAGAACTTAATAAGTAATCAATAATCAAACTCAACTTTGGTTGTTATCAAGACAAGAAAAATAACTAGGATATACGTGTTCCCCACAATCTCATAACGCAGTAATCCTAGTAATAACAATCCTTTTCTAGTGTATTACATGCAAAGTGATAAGTTAGGTATCTCTAAATCCTTGGTCCGGCATCTAGATAATTTCACCCCGCACATT